>NW_026931628.1:0-47222 GCF_032062105.1 Saccostrea cuccullata
CACGTGCGCTGCAATTTGATTGGCTAAAATTTAAATGGCATAACTCCCTTGTTTTTCAACCAAACACAGGGAAATTTTGAACATAAACAGACATAATGAACCCCTAGAAGAAGGTATGGTATCATGAAATGCTTGCACGGTGAAGGCGCTTGCTCTGATTGGCTGAAAAAAAATTCTCAATATCTTTTTTGTTTTTTGACGAAATGCTTTGTAATTTAAAAAAAAGGGGATTTTAGGATATCCTACAATATGATATATAAAAATTTTCATGAAATCACGCGCATGCACGTGCGCTGCAATCTGATTGGCTTAAACTTTAATGGCTAAATCCCTTGGTTTTCAACCAACAGGAGGGGATTAGAACTAGAAGACATTATAGACTCCTACAAAAGGATATGGTCATGATGCACATGCATGCACGTGCGTGCACGTGAAATAAAAAAAATTCAAATACACTAGATTAAACATATTTTTGGATTAAATGCTGTAATATTTAGTATATTAAAATATATGAATAGTGTAGACAAGATGAATGGTCATTAGCAATGCATTCAAGTGGCATCGTGCAATGCTGAAATTGATTACTGAGTACTTCTGGAAAAACTTTTTTAAAATCTAAAATTTTTTGGGTTTTGTTATTTCAACTTACGGGGAAAATGGCACAAAAGGGAGTTGGGGAGCTTTTGGGGGAAATCGAAAGGGTCCCCGAAAATTAGCCCTATTATTTTATTTTTTTCTTGGGAAAAATTTTGTCCGCAAATATTTGAAAGAAATCCATTAAGGGGAAAACCCTTTTTTGGGAAAGTAGGCATGTTATGTAGATTTGCGGAACGAGGGTTTTTTGCGCGACGGCTTGCAAAGCGGCACGTGCAACACGTGAAATGACCAATATATTGAAATTCCCGCTTTTACTTTTTTTGATTAATGCTTTGATATTTAGAATATATAGACATATTATAAAGTAGATAATGACATTGTCATCATCCCATTTGCGCGCACGGTTAAGAGCAGCAGTGAACACGTGAAATACCAATATAATGGAAAAGGAATTTTTTATTTTTTGATAAAATCTTTTGAAATTTAAAATTTTAAGGGAATTTTATAGTGTAGACATGAATATCAAAAAAAAAGATCTCACGCGCATAAAAAATCCCTTTTGTCTATTGGCTGAAAAAAAGTTCAATATTTTTTTGTTTTTTACAAATCCTTTAAAATTTTGAACATAGCCATGCATTGGGATGCCCTACAACATGATATATAGAAATTATCGTGAAAACACGTGCATGCACGTCCCTGCAATCATTGGCTGAAACTTTAAATAGCTATAACTCCCTTGGTTTTAACCAAAAATGGGATTTGGAAATAGATATATAAAATGAACTTCTACAAGAAGGTATGGTCACCATGCACATGATACACGTGCGTGTAGTGAGCTGCAATCTGATTGGCTGAAATTTTAAAACAGTTATCCCCCTTGGGTTTTAAAAACAAGAGGGATTTGGAACATAGATATACATGTATATATAATGGACTTCTAAAAAAGGGTAGGGCCCCATGCCAGTAGCAGTGGTGCACGCGAAATGGGTAAAATCAAAAATACACTTAAAGGGGGAATTTTTTTTAAAACTTTGGATTAAATTTTTTAATATTTAGTATTTTAAAAATATATAATTGTGTAACAAGATGATATGGTCTTTATTAATCATTCACATAGACAATGTTTAAAAATTTAAAATGACATGGTAATTTTGGGTCTTTTTAAATTAAATCCATAGAGTTTGGTTTTTTAATGAACCAGGGAATTCCCAAAGGGAGTTGGGGAGCTTTTGGGGGAACATCTGTAACGGCCCCCTTAAAAAAGCATAGTTAGTGTTGGGCTAAATTAAATAAAAATTACTAGATTGTACTAGTTTTATTTTATAATTACTAGTTGAAATAGTTCTTTTTTTTCAGTCCAGTTTAGAAGCTAGGAAATTTCCTGCTGGTGCTAGTAGTTGAGCTAGTAGCAGGAATTAATTATGTCATTTATATATTGTTTTTATGAAAAGGGAAGGGGCAGTTATAAGGGACCTCCCAAAGAAATTAATAAGTGAAGTCTCAAAGGGACCTTTAAACAGGCAGTAGCCGTTCCTGTGGGTCAAGAACCGGCTACGGAAGAAACTGACGGACAGACGAACACTTTAAACCCCCCCAACAAACAGACAACCAGATAAATTTAAAAAGATAGATTTTTGATTATTTTAAAAAATAAACCCCGATGTTGTGTACGTAAAAAAAGAAATGGTTTAGAGTTATATTACAACAGATACCGGTGCATCCAATACTAACTTTCACAAAAGGTTTAAGACGCAAAGAGGTGAACAACCCAAACTTCAAGGAAAGTCACAGCTCTGAGGAGCTGACGGAAGTACCAATCATGTGTATGGGAAAGGAACATTTGAATTGCAACTTGGTTCCTTGCCCCTCAAGAAAAACCTTTTAGTAACTGATATTCAAGATGAAGTGTTACTTCCAGTGGACATCCTGCAGAACAGTGATATTGGTCAAGCAGATATTAACCTGAGTAAAGGACTGATAAGGGTCAAAGGATATGATATTCCATGCAACAACGTGATGTGCATAAAGCTCCATTTCCTCTTTGCCACCTCCTTAGTCACCTCCCGCACCTGCTGTGCCGACCGACCTGGCTTCGGAATCTTGCCTCCCCGAGCTGTTGACAGAGGAGGATCAGCAACTCCTTTAAGAGTTTTTCATCCAGGAGCCGGTGGAGCCCCAGTCATCCCTGAGAGAGGAGAACGCCTGCCTCCAGAGGGAGATAGATCGGCAGACGTGAGTTATTCACCAGAATCAGCCACTATCTCAGATCTTAGGAAGACGGTGGATGATTCAGGACCTGGTGCATCCTCCAACTCCCAATTGCAAGTTTGTTCATGATGGCCCGGGCGAGGGAGAAAAATACAACCCTATCTCCCGTAGACGGTCGCCGGGGAAGCTTCTTAGGAAACTGCAATCCGTGGTAACTGTGCCGAGGAAGGTTCTTCCGAAGCCCCCGAGACGACCTACAGAGCACCAGTTCCCGTTGGAAAACCTCTTCGGGCCAGATCATTTCCGGCACAGTCGTCCCTACTATAATAAGAGACCTTAAGATATATTTAATTGGTAATTGTGAGTAATAAGTGATGAACATAAATTAAGAAAGTATTTATTTAAAGCATTGTCAAATATTTGTTGTTAATTGGGAGATAAGGTTAGGACTGGGATGGTTTGTGGACTTTATATGTAATTTTCTAAAATTTTTATTTCAAGCATAAGATAAACTCATTCTTAAAATGGCAGTTATTAAATACAAGAGGCCCATGTGCCTTATAGGCCACTTGAGCATCATTCAACAACTTCCTGAAGCACCCCAAATGGTATTTGGAGAACAAGATGCGGGCAGGGGAGAACGCTGACGCTGAGTGATCTGTTTTCATGACAGTCCGTGACAACTCCAAGGTTTAGCAGGAAATGATGAAGTGTTGACGGTGGAAGAGTTCATCATCCACGGGGAGTCAGCTCCATTTCCTCTCTCTCTGCCATCCTCCAACTCCATTTCCTCTTTGCCACCTCCTCCGTCACCTCCTGCAGCTGCTGTGCCGACCGACCTGGCTTCGGATCTTGCCTGCCCAAGCTATTGACCGAGGAGGATCATCAGCTCATCGGGGAGTTTTTCGTCCAGGAGCCGGTGGAGCCCCAGTCATCCCTGAGAGAGGAGAACGCCTGCCTTTCATGTTTTAAACCAGATGCTATGGCATTCACAATTCTGAAAAAGTCACTATTGCTTATCATTACTATACACTTAGCAATTATTCAGTTTGTTTACTCAATACCAAAACGCAGGGTAGGGGAACAAGAAATGCATTTCAACTAATCAGAATATTTGGCAATAATCAGAAGTGCCACAACCACACATGAACCCCTGGCCCTAGGTATACACATTGCACAATTTTTTGAAAGGCACACTTGCTTATTAAAAATGTTTGATTAATAATAAGGAGCAGATTTCAAACAATTAATCATTTTCAGTATATAAGTAGAGCCCCCACCCCTCTTTAGTATCCCTGACCGAGGGGCCTTGAAATTCACAATTCTGAAAGACGAGCTTCCAACTATATAGGTAGTTCATCTGCTTATTACCCAGGAGTAGAGAGAAGATTTTCATAGACGACTTGAAGCCACTTGTCTGCTGTTTTTTCCACAATGTGTAAATCAACCTTCTCATACAAAAGAGTTCCATTTGAGAGATGACTATTTACCCTCAAAGATACTTTAGTGTACACTTGAATCTGATTGTAATATAACTCATCATTTGGTTATCATATATTAAAATACTTTAAAAGAAAATAAGATATTTAATGAAGAATACATTTTTAATTCATTATATTGTTATTGATTTCAATAATAATAAAAAGAAAAAGATCCAGGTAAAAAAAAGATCTTGTATGTTAAATTTGTTCCCATTTTTTAAATATGTACAAGTAAATGGCAAAGCCCAAAAAATTACAATAGTTGAATTTTACTTTATTTATCTATTATATAACTTAAATATCATCACATTGTTCCTGTATCCATCAACCTTTACCGTGACTGTTCCATATACAACTCAGTGACGTAGCATCGTTTGAAAGAGGGTGGGGGACAGCCAGAATAAAAATTCAATTTACCTTAAAACAAGAATGCCTTTTAGAGCCCATTCACTTAATTATTGAGCATGACTGAGTTGAGAAATTTGCATTTTTTTTAATGCAAGATTATTACCTTTTGATAACACGCCACGATTGACTGGATCAGAGTTTGGGTACCGGAAAAATAGTCTGTCGCCAAAAGTTCCTGAAGTGATGAGGACAACTGTCAAGGGATCTGTATTCATTTCACAAAAACAAGACTTGAGCCACTTGTCTGCTATATTTTTCCACAATGTGTTAATCAACCTTCTCATGCAAAAGAGTTCCATTTGAGAGATGACTATCTACCCTAAAAGATACTTTAGTGTACACTTGAATCTGATTGTAACATAACTCATCATTTGGTTATTATATATTAAAAAAAAATATTTTAAAAGAAAAAAGATATTTTATGGAGAATATACTTTTAATTCACTATATTGTTATTGATTTAAATAATATTAAAAAAAAAAGATCCAGGTAAAAAAAAAACATCTTGAATGTTAAATATGTCCTATTTTTAAATATGTACAAGTATATGGGAAAGCAAAAAAAAATACAATAGTTGCATTTTACTTTATTTATCTATTATATAACTTATATATCATCACATTGTTCCTGGCTCGATCAACCTTTACCGTGACTGTTCCCTACAACTCTGTGACGTAGTATCGTTTGAAAAGAGGGTGGGGGACAGCAAGAATAGAAATTCAATTTACCTTAAAACAAGAATGCCTTTTAGAGCCCATTCACTTATCTATTGAGCATGACTGAGTTGAGAAATTTGCATTATTTTTCAATGCAAGGCTATTACTTTTTGATAACACGCCACGGTTGACTGGTTCAGAGTTTGGGTACCGGAAAAGTAGTCTGTCGCCACGAGTTCCTGAAGTGATGAGGACAACTGCCAAGGGATATGTATTCATTTCACAAAAGCGAGACTTGAGCCACTTGTCTGCTATTTTTTTTTCCACAATGTGTAAATCAAGCTTCTCATACAAAGGAGTTCCATTTGAGAGTATGATGATTGACCCTAAAAAATACTTTAGTGCACACTTGAATCTGATTGTAATATAACTCATCATTTGGTTATTATATATTAAAATACTTTAAAAGAAAATAAGATATTTTATGGAGAATATATTTTTAATTCATTATATTGTTATTGATTTTAAAAATATTAAAAAAAGATCCAGGTAAAAAAAAAAGATCTTGTATGTTAAATTTGTCCCATTTTTAAATATGTACAAGTGTTTTCAGACTATGTAACCCCACCCCCCTACCCGACCCAGGGATTGGGGGGGGCATAAAAAAATAACCATTTTGCTAGATGCACCTTTCTTCATCATAAATATATATAATTAGATCATTTTCATAAAACCCAGGAGCAAAGGAAAAGATTTTCAAAGAATTAATGTATTTTCACTATATAATCTATATAGCCTCTCCCTAGCACTAGAACCCCTGATCCTAGGGCCATAAAATTCACAATTTTGGAAGAGGCACTCTTGCTCATCATAACTATCTGCTTAGTTAGTTAATTTAATACCCAGAAACGGAATAGATGTTCAAAGAATAAATGCATTTTCACTATATAATCAATAGGGTCCCACCCTAACACCAGAACCCCTGGCCCTGCGGCCATAAAATTCAAAAATTTTGAAGAGGCACTCTTGCTCATCATAACTATTTACTTAGTTAGTTTATTTAATATCCAGGAGCAAAGAAAAAGATTTTTAAAGAAATAATGCATTTTAACTATATAATCTACATAGCCCCGCCCTAGCACTAGAACCCCTGACCCGGGGCCATGAATTTCAGAATTTTGGTAGAGGACTCAATGCACATTACATTCATGCCAACAGTTTGCCTGCTTGATGACCAGGAGTAAAGAAGATTTTTAAAGATTGCAATAAGTTTAGTGGTTTTGGCCCCACCACTCAGGCCCCAGGGGGCAGAGACCATAAAATTCACAATTTTTGTTCTCCTTCACCCATAGATGCTGTATACCAAAATTGGCTGAAATTGGTTTAGTGGTTTCAGAGAAGCTGAAAACGCGCGACCGACGACGGACGACGACGGACAAAACCAGATAGCAATAGGTCACCTGAGTCACTCAGGTGACCTAAAAATAGTCAAATAATTTTCAATATAGACATTTAAATGAGCAATTTTTTTCCCCGCCTCAATTGAGCAATGGTAACTCGTTCGTACTACTTTCTTAAACAATAAAAAAATAATGTAACAAAAATACTTAAGTAAATATCAGATTGTATGTGCTGATCCGTTCATCGTGGGTTCGGTGGACTTCCACTGCTACCATAAATAGTAATATTGAAAATGGTGTATACCTATAAACAAGTCGTGGTTTGCTGAATTTATAACATGTGGCTGTCGTGCGATGAATTATTTTAGCACATAGGACCTATACTCAGCACCTGCAGTATCAAGGCACAGGAATCGGCAATTTTGTCAATTAGTAGAAAATAAATGGTAAACAGGCATAAATCCTATCAGCTCATTTGTAGGATTTATGCCTGTTTACCATTTATTTACTACTTATTGACAAAACTGCCGACGCCTGTGATCAAGGTGACCAATAGTTCAAGGGCAAATTCTCAGCACCAAGTTTTCAATAAATCAAACGTGACCTGTCACGATCTTACTTAAATATGACTATTTCATGGTTCACATGTTATGCATTGTGAATATTTTTATGATAAGCTTAAAAAAAAAACAAAATAACAATTATATTTCTTAGGCCTACAAAAAGTTCAAGATATCAACAAGATCGCAATATTTTCAGAAAGCTGAATACTTCGAGGTTTTTTTGTGTACGCACTTGATCTATACATCGAAGTGTTAAGATCTTAAAATAAACCCCAATGTACCTAAATACAATATTACAACTTCATGAAACAATTTTTCATTGTGCAAGACTTTTTTCTTCTATTTGCATATTACTGCGTCAAGAATGACGACATATCAGTAAGTGCAATGTCGTCATCAGTAAATGTGACGAAAAAGGGGTGTATCGGCAAAGGAAATATTGATGTAATTTAATCGTCCCCCACACAGGCACTTGTTTCTGTAAGAAATTTTTGACCCATATTATAATAATAACATAAGGTATCTAACTCCGATTTACACCGGTACACCCTCCCTTAGAATCACGCTCATTTACACTTTCATAGGAAATGCACGGGTAAATTGTTTATACCCATGTCTTCTACGATAATTTATCTACACAACCATATCTGGCATGCTTGTCTTTATTTTCTTTAATCTCCGTAATCAGCGTCAAAACTCTGCTCGCCGAATGAAAAGTAAAACTGTACCATAGAATTGTATGTTCTAGTCTCGGTCAAAGAATTAGACCTCGAATTTGATTGGCTAAAAATCTGTTTCTAAAATTATATTGTAAAAACATCGTAGTGTTTTTATGGAAAATAAAAAAACTATGAAATTTTATTTACTCCATGCAATATTTAAAATCTGGAATTGAATTTTTAAACTCACGCATTCTTTAATTTTTCTCTAGAACATACAATGCTTCACTACCGCTATCCCGAGTGAATGCCCTTGAATCACTAGATGGCATATCGTCAATATCTAGAAGGTAGTTCCGGTTTCACTTCTGATAACAAAACAAAACCTGAAAACGTGGGTTAGCGAACTCTGTTTCCTAATTTACATGAAAAAAAAATGCATATTACCTGGAAATGTGATATACTTAGGTAGGTAAATAATTAAAATTGCTGAAACTTATACATATAGCATACGTGATATGTTTCTGCTAGGTATAAGGGAAACTGCCCAATTACGTATGCATATTATGCCCCCTTCCCTCCAAAAATACTATGCAATTTGATTTTGGTTAAAAATAGACATCCCCCTCCCCCGATAACTTTGTTTTAAACTGAGCAGAAAAACAATGTAATATCTTATAAAATTAAACTTTACTACCCCAAATTAGGTATCCATATAATGCTCCCCTCCCACCCCCTTAAACAAGACGCTATGCACGTTGCATTTTGTTAAAAAAAAATGATGAACAACAACACCTCACTAATAACTTTGTCAAAAGTAAGAGAGTAGATCCTAATGTTGCGGGTTTGAATCCCGTTGTGGGACGTGGAGTCTAAGTTACTGGTCCTTTGAATGAGATCGTGTAAACCAAGGGCCCATGTCCCAGTAGATGCTGGCACAAAAAGATCCCTCACTTTTCAATGGTTGTCATTTCCTATTATAGGAAAGAATGTGCAGCTCCCCAGCTTTCATATGAGCAAAAAATTCCTGAGAGGGACATTAAACAAAATACATTGTACTATCAATCTTTAACATGTTTACACCAACACCAACAAGTAATCTCCAGTACTCTGAAGTTTTGTTGTTAAACAGAAGAAGAATGTCCCTCGAGAGAATTTATCTCTTATGAGATATTGCCATTACCAGTGAAGTTCCTGTCGCGAGGGGATGCTCCTCTTAGCGGTGCCCTTGTTGAAGTATGTGATATAAATTTCTAAAATATCAAGAAATTGTAAACTTTTATAAATGTTCAAAATACAATCTTGCTGTAGCAATTCTTATTAATTTTTACAATCTTTTTGTCACTTAAAATCCTATTATTGTGAAATTTTGACTGAAAAAAAAAATCAAAATCGGTTTGGTTAAACTTTCATTTTACTAAAATAAACATATAACATAGGTTCTTATTTCATGGGTTTTGATGAAAGATTGTTTGTATCATCTGTCTTTTATTTGGGAATTGAGGACAAATTAAAAATATAAATCTCATTTTTTTTATTAAAATGCTGCTGATCAAAATCTGCTCATGATTATTTTATGAATGAGCCCTTTTGTTGTTTTATGGAAATAATCCTGTAAGCAAACCATTTGATCATATCATATAAAAACTAAAAATAATTAATCCTTGAGTCTCATTTTTGTGTGTGTGCTTACAGTATGACTTCCTATTAAGTTAATGGTTCACTTTCCATTTGATTTTTAAATTACATGGTCATATCACTACTTGAAATTTCAGTAAACAGTTTGAATTTTATTTTGTCAATCTTGACATACATGTCATTGATATAATTTCAGTCCACGTTTTACTCTCTCTGTAAACAGTTCTGCTGTTAAAAAATGAGAGTAGAAATATTTTAGTTTAAAGAACATTTCCTTCTCCCAGAACTCGGCATAAAAATTAATTCTTTCAATGGACAGCCCCTTCTTTGTCCAAATTGTGAAATCTGCCCATTCAAACTCGAGTACAGCAAGTTGTCCAATTACTTGATAATAGTAATTATGTGTTTTTTTTAGTTTCAATTATTCAGTATCACTAGCCTCTGCAAAGAAATTTTTATTTAAAGCACACTCTTCGGGTTTTTTATTTCTCCATTTGTCTGTTCCTTTTCCATAGGGACATTTTATTTCCAAAATTCCTACTCCACATTTTGAACAGGAAATGATTCCATCTACACTAGCTCCTAGAAAGGGAAATTGAGTGGAAATAATAAGACCAACATCCTTCACTGAAACATTCCCACCACACTTTTTATGATGTTGCTCCGCATAGCATCTTTGGGCCTTAGACTCATATTTCCGTCCATGCTTCAAGCTTGGTACACTTGCTGGTGGTAGTTTGTATGAACGTAACAATTTGATGAGATTTTCTGGTGGTGTAGTATCTCTTTTCTTGCAAATAAGGGCAAAATTTGATGCTGTTAAAAGAAAAGTTCTTGCTAGTATCCAGTTTCTGTTATTTGACTGTCCTTTAGTTGCCTTACAGACATCATCTATTTCTTGATGTGTTAGTTTTAAAGAATTGGTGTGATCAATAAATACTAATTGACAAACGTTTGATTTCAAATCGACATGGTCCATGTACATAAATTGTGGTTCATACTGTTTCAAGATGTCATTAATATTCACAGCATCAGACATAGTTTGATAAAGAACACTAGATGGGCAAGCTGTTTTCAGACCATCCAAAAGATTGGCTAAGAATTTATCAGGATCATTGCATGGGCCTGCCTGATAAATACCTGGATATGGTTTTTGGGGTAATTCTTTATCAGCACCATCTGTCTTGATAAACTTTAAATCTGCTAACTTCTTGGGAGAAGGTGGGTTGGTTATTTTTCTGGGCCTCTGCCACTGACATACTTGAGAAGTACAGGAATTTTTTATTTTCACCAGTGTAAACAAAAGGCCCCCAACATGACTGCACACCCCAGACAGTCCTGCTTTGCAGGTGCATACTGCCGACTGTACAAAGGCTGTTTCTTTAAATAAAAGCAGCTTTATGGAGTAACATGCACCTTTGTTTACTGCAAAAGTCTTCATGCTGGGTTTGCACTGAGCCTTGAATGCAAAGGACTGACTATTACTATTACTGACAAATAAATTTCCCAAATAATTTTCATTGCAAAATCTTTTGGCCTTTTTAAGTTGTCTGTGACAGTTTTTAGTCTTTCCATTAACTGGATTTTTTGTGTAGATGAAATAATTTAATACATCTTCATCGCGTATATTTACACAGTTGTCAGAAGTTACATTTTCCCAGTCTGAGATACTGTCAAAGTCTGGCACAGTGTATGAGACTTCATCACTCGAATCTTCAGACTCCGAAGACTCTTCACTGGTATCAAAGTTAATACTTCTCAATATTCTATGTACCAGAACAGACTTACACCCTGAAATTTTCATATTTCTTTTTTGTAACCATAACTGTAATTCTTTTTTTCTTTCTTTTCATAAGGTCATCCAAGTTTAGAGTAACAGGACAGCTATTTTCCTCTTCTGAGTCAAAACGATCATTCATCCTATAAAATCAAAGAGTTGGTCTTGGTTTTTAAGTTTATCAATTATTATGGCGTGAAATTTGTAACGAAATAGCATACGATTTCTCGGATTACATCAGTCCCTGATTACATGTAACTCATGAACATATACCCTTTTCAAAGTCAAACGATTTTTTAATTCTTTTCCACTTAATTAGGCAATAGTGCCAATATTTAGCTTTATTAAATACAAACAGCCTTTCATGTACGACAAGTGATACTTCACTTACCGTTTAAAATAACATACCTTAGACGCTCCAAAACACGTTGTTTATTATTTGAAAACGAAACCGGAACTACCCTGCGCGACGCCACCTAGCGAAATAGTTGCATTGGGGGCGGTAATTTTGAATTCCGATAGTGAGCCATTCTATGGTACAGTTTTACTTTCCACTCGGCGATCAGAGTTTTGACGCTGATTACGGAGATTAAAGAAAATAAAGACAAGCATGCCAGATATGGTTGTGTAGATAAATTATCGTAGAAGACATAGGTATAAACAGTTTACCCGTGCATTTCCTATGAAAGTGTAAATGAGCGCGATTCTAAGGCAGGGGGGTACTCGGTGTAAATCGGAGTTAGATACCTTGTGTTATTATTATAATATGGGTCAAAAATTTATTACAGAAACAAGTGCCTGTGGTCCCCCACAGGTCATTGTCACCAACTGATGCACTTTGTTGTATATAATAAGTTTGCTTTTTTATTTGCCGTCATATATAATAGTTCCCCGTACAATTAAAGCTCCGTCTTCTCTTATCATAGGCACCTGAAGTATAAATAATACCCCCCCCCCCTTTTTTTTAATGAAAAAAATGTAAGAGTGTAAAATATCTCAAAAATATAAAATTTCCCCAGTCAAACACATCTATATGTCGTTATATTCAAGCAGATTGTACTTTTTCTCCCGTTTAAAGAATGGCCCTATTCGGTATAATAAAAATACACAAGGTAAGAAACAAAAAGTTGTAAACAAACGGGGGGACCCCTGCTTCGAGACAAATTACAAAGGAAATAACAGTGTTACATATCATACTTTTGCAAGCACTGTGTTCTTCTACTTAACTATTTAACCTAAACCCCGCCATTAATGTTAAATTAAAATATGCCTTAATCGAACGATTTATTAATCGGATACATAAAATTTTCTCCATTGGCAGCTTTGGAGGAGGTTTTGGAGTCGCTTTTCTGTTTCGCCTTATCTGATTGGTTAGATATTTAAACTGTATCAGATAAGGCTAAAACAGAAAATGTTTCTCTTTTAACCCAATAAGCGACAATTCAAGTTCTCCACGTTCTGAAAATTATCTTCTGTTATGTGAAGGATACTTAGTAAATTGATTAGACAAATCTATATCTCTCGTACATATGTTATCATCTCTAGCTACAAAAGGTTGTACAAGTTCGTAGCACTTGTTAATCGTGATTTCAATGTTCTATCACATTGATCAACAGTTATGGTTGAACTTTGATGTAAAGGTAACATTAATGTAACTACTTCACAATCTTTCAATTGAACAGTATGGAACGCCATCACTGCCTTATAGCATACAACTATGCATTTATTATGTCAATTTACCATTACGTGATGTGAACATATCTTTACGTTATGTCATTTTTTATGAGATGATGTGAAAATATCTTAACATCATGTCAATGCTGCATTACATGAAGTAAATGCATTCTTTTTTTATGTCAGCACTTCATAACTTGAAGTAAAAAATCCATTATGTGAAGTGGTTATGTGTTTACATTGTGTTAAAACTTTATTACGTGAAATGAATGCTTCTTTACATCATTTCATTTCTTTAATATGCGAGGTCAAAATTGCATTATGTCAAGCAAATTGTGTTTTATAATTAATCTTATCATTACATGAAGTCAAAAGTCCATTCCTTCTTGAGAGTGTATATTTCTATTATATCAAAACATTATTACGTGATATGCATTTATCTTTATTTTAAATCGGAAGCATCATGATGTGAGGTGAACACATCTTACCTTAATGTCAGTGCTTTATTACATGGTGTAAAAAGTGTATAAAATAATGTGAACATATCTTTATATTATATCAACACTTCATTACATTATGTCAAAACTCCATTCCGTGATGTGGATATATAATTACGTTATGTCAACCTTTTCTTATGTGATTTAAAAATATCTTTATGTTGTGTTAATTCTTCATCATGTTGATTCCAAAAGTTCATTACCTGATGTAAAAATACATTTTCATTACCTCAAAGCTGTATATCTGGTATATAATGAATGTTGACGACCGTGTTTTAATGACTGGTAAGAGGGGGAGGGGGGCGCTCCTCATTGATTAGGACGAATTTCAGGCACGTAATATCACCCCCCCCCCTCTTTTTTCATATGTAACTTTACTAGAGAAAATGTAATGTTCATGGAAAGCACAGCCCCATCCCCACTTTTTCTTGAAGCATAGTCCACTAAGGGTAATGTAGTATATTTGAAAAAAAAAATTAGTACTGTTTTTTTTTTCGAGTAGAATTTTTTTTCTGGCTGACCTCCCCTTTCAAAGAAGGAATTAGAAAATTTTCAACCATTCCAGTGCCAGAATTCTATTACAAAAATCTATATACCAGTCTAAATCAGTTGAATATGCCTTAGCAAGCATGCATGGGCACATATCAGTGGCGGATATGGGAATCTTGAACAAGGAAGGGGGACGGCATATGGTTGGAGACCGGGGGGGGGGGTCCTAGGCTTTATAGTTTTATAGAAAAAAAGTTTTCAACTTAATTCAGTTAATCTTATGCAATGTCCTACAAATCAAAACCAATAAATTTATTAATCTTATGTATATTTTGGTCACTAAAGATGGAAGGACGGGATTCTTGCCCCCAACCCCAAACCCACCGTTGCACGTTTATTATACGGTGTGTTAACACTTTAATAAAACGGAGAGGTAGAGACTGATAAAGAAAACATATGACAATGTTCTTAATAAGATAAGAAGTTTAAGACTTCTATAAAAAAAAAAAACAATTCAAAATGAAAATAAAAAAATGCTGCTCAACTCATAATATTTGATTTATTTAATTATCAGATTTAAGTAAACGCCATTGAAATTCGAATCTGACTTTAATTCACAGTTGTAGTGTGAAGGCCTTGCGCTGCACGTTTCAAGATTGTCAATCATTTGTCGCTTTACCTTTTCATTTAATATGCCATTCCCAAATCGCCGAGAATTTCTTCTACGACTGTTTTCTCTCCCGCCATTTTTAGTGCCTGCGGAACGCGGAAAATACGTTATGCTCATATAAAGGCCGAGGATACCCGTGTTCGCATAACGTAATAGTGATTCGACATAATGTAGAAAAGTGCGCACAGTATAATATGAGCTTTCCACATCTGGTCAATACGAAATAGCCTAAGATACATGTATGCTGACAAGAGGCGGAGCATTTTTGACACAATGTAAAGACACAATGACATAACATAATAACGATTTGTCAAAAAGAAAGGGCAAATTCACATCATGAAATTGATTCACGTCGTCATGTAGCATATTGATGACATAATGTAGTAAAAGAATTGACCATATGTGACAATTTTTTGACATCGTGTAATGAAATTCAGACATTGTATTATAGCGACTTGATATCAAATATAAATAAATTCACATCAGGTAATGAACTACTTAGACCAAATAGTAGAGAGTGCACATAATGTAATACTGAGTTGAAATTATATAAATGTATCTGAACACCACGTAAAAATCTTTTGACATAATGTCACAAAGAGCTGATATAATCCAATGAAAGATTGCCGCAATATAATTGAAGTGTTAGTAAATGTCATAAAAAAGTTAACATAATGTAAAAGAAAGTTGTCGGAATGTAATAGTAGTGTGTGTAAATGTCATAAAGAGTTGACCTAATGTAAAGGAAAGTTGAGATTGACGTCACGTGATTGAGCGCAGGAGCGGGGTTCTTTTAATGCCAGACGTTGGCCGGAGAAGACGCGCTTGTACCGAAATAAGAAACGAAGAAGTGCAGGAGAGGTAAATATATATTTATTTTTTTTTTAAAATAATGGGGAACCTTGGTGGTTCTAAGCCTTGGTGGCTATTGTGAATGCCTTGGTGGCATAGGGAACATATAAAGTTAAAAAATGAAGCCTTGGTGAAGCCTTGGTGGCATTGGGGCCGGGTCGGCCATTGTTTGATTGGCTTTACTAGTTTGGTGGCTATAGAATAAAAATTCTATTAGTAGTATTAGTGTGCAATATGTTTTTGCATGTTTTGGATGGCACATGATGCAGTCAAGAAAACACTGGGAAAACAAAAAGATTATTAATTTAAACAGGATTCAGTGGCTAGAGCAAATAGATAATGCGATCTGTTGACCATTCCTTTGAGGTGTCGGGTTTCAGTGCGCCAGTGCACGTGTGCTATTATCTCGATCAGGAAATTGTTGGGTGTAATGTTTATAACTTGTACTAATGGCTTCTTAATCAGTTTGTTAAGTGTAATAATTCGAAGCATTTTATCAAGAGATCTTTATAATATATCATAATTATAACAACTGGGGATGTGGAAATATTTGTTTGAGACAATTTTATCATTGGAAAGTGCTTAATTTTAGTCTTTGTAGAGATATATTGCGTTTCAGCATGCCACCCTTGTTTTAAAACGGAAAGACATAGTTTTGATATGATACAAGGGTTATTTTAGAATAAAAATAGATTCGAAAATTCAATGTTTTACTTGTATTTGTGTGAAAGCAATGGGACAGTTGATTAAAGTTGGTTTAGGAAACGGAAGAATAAAAAGTAATATGATCCATGCAAAAGACATGCCCCGCGGGAAAGAAGTAGAAGCAATGATTTCTGCTTTTCGCGAACTATTAGCTTTGGGGAGGGCCAAAAGGAAATACTAGATATGGGTAGAAAAGCGACAGATGAACCTTCGACATCTATTACATATATCATTCAGGCCAATGAGGTTGGCCAGCCGGCCTCCCAGACCTTGCAACGTTTGGTAAGTGTTTGTAGGATATATGTTTAATGTTATCAGGGTTATAGGCCAAGGCTGCGACTGCGTTCCAGCAGCCGACGAGATGGGCCATCTCATCAAGGATACTTGTTATAAGGTATGAAGCAAAACTAGTAGTTTAAATAAAGCAAGTGTGAAATCTTTTTCCAGATGAACAATTACTTTCTTCTGTTTTGATATACATGAAATATCACATGTAGAAGATTTGTAATAGAAAGTTTTAAAGAACATTTGTCATTTATGTTATTGTATTTGTGTTTCATTTTAATAAAAGACAGGGCAGATATGGGACAGCTTACTTTTACACCAGGAAAATTAAAGTTTGAAAAAATATTATTAATATTTAACAAAAAGATAACTAGTGCTAATTGTAACGGGAACTGTAAACGAAGAGCGCTCCCCAACTCCCTTTTAGTGCCATATTCCTGTAAGTTTCATTAAAAAAGCAAAAGTCTCATCGGCAAGTGACTATAATCTTGTCTACCACCATTGCAGACGACCGAGAAAGAAGTTGAAGCAATAAAAGAAAAGGTGAGGCTTTTGGCCAACCAAAACAGCCCCAGTGAGGCCTATATTCTATTAGTCTTGGATGAGTTGGCCAAAACGTCTAGATCGGTAAAAATTGATGATTTTGATATATATGAAGAACTGTATAGACAAGCCTCGAGAAATGCGGGGGGGGGGGGGGGGGGGGGAAAATCGTGCACGCACGTGCATTGTTAATTTCATGAACAAGAGGAGACTAAGGAATAGACAAATTGTAGAAGAAATCATCTTAAAGTACCTTCACAATTTGTTTTAAATCACCCAAGCCACCATATTTAAGTCCTTTATGACCATCATATTGTAGGTGATGAAGCCTAGTAGTTTATGTTACTTTAGTCTTAAGTGTCATGGGAGGTCATTTAAAAGCCAATCAGATTGCAGCGCATGCATGGTGGGAAAAGCATTGGTAAAATCTAAAAAAAGATTTCACGAAAAACAAAAAAGATAAGGATTTTATCAGCCAAAGAGAAGCACGTGCATGCGCATCTTCATGCAAATTTGACCCATATCTTCACATATTTATATACTGAGTTTCAAAACATTTCCAAAACCCATGCCATTAATATATGCCCTACCAACCCCAGGGGTATAATTATGGATATATGTTTAATCCGAGTTACGTGCACACACCTATTAACCCTAAAAAGGTTTTATCAGTTGGGTGAACAGTTTCTGAACCAGGGTGGGTCAAAACAGGAGAAGAAATAGGAAAATGCCTAATAATAATTAAGAAACAGAGTCAATATGGGCCAAATCTCATCAAGGATTGTATGAAGATCATATAATTTGTCGATGAAGCAAAACAAGTAGTTTAAATGAAGCAAGTGTGAAATCTTTTTCCCACCGAAACTGAACAATTACTTTCTTTTGTAAATTATTTAAAATAAAAGATATATACATGAAATATCACATGTAGAAGATTTGTCAGTTTTAAAGAACATTTGTCATTTATGTTATTAGATAATTAGTGTAGTGGTTTCATTGAGATGTTTTCTATTTTCTTTTTTCAATTCTGCACCTCCGTACACGACGCAGGTTTAAAAGTCCAAGTAATAACGTAAGACATAAAACTCCAATAATAAACTTATGAGATCTGTAATCAGTTGAATGTTTTATTTTAATTAAATAAATTACATCAGTAGTAAGAGACTTCCTTTATCAGCTCAGAGAGACTAATTCTCTTGTGGACTTTGTTCACATGAACTGCTAAAGTGGGATTTTCTTTCACCTTAGAGTACCTCATGTAGGTTTAATGTATCTACATGGATATTGTTTTGTAGGTAACTGTTACGTGTAGTCCAGTTCTTCCAAATTGGGAACGAGATATACAATTTTGTCTAGATCAGGAATTGGATGACATTCGCCAAAAACCTACATGGGTAAAACTAGGGGAAAGAAATCCCTCCTTGGCAGCTCAAAGAGAATTGGCAGAAATACAATTAAGAGATCCGGTACACTTTGTGTCAGGACAACTTCATGAGTCTGCTACCCATTGGGATAATCTCTTAAAGAACTGCACGACAGATCAATCAACCTTAGAGTCTAATTGGTTAAAAGATGGAGCAGATATACATCCTTTCTTTCGGGCATTTAAAGGAAATTTTAAAGGACAATCATTTAGTTCTGAGAAACCTCTAAAACAGTATTTTCAAAATTCAAGTCATTGTAAAAACTTCGTTCCATTCATAAAATCCCAATTATTAGAGAAGATAAAAAATGGTTCCTTGCGTGTGATAGGGAAGTTGGGTCAATGTGAATTGCCTCACATTGTGATGTCATTAACTATTGAACCCTCAAAACCTCGCTTATGTCATGACGAGCGATATTTGAACCTTTGGATTAAAGACAATCCATTTCAACTGGAAACACTGAAACACGCTCACCGTCTGATCCAAAGTAAAGATGAAATGTTTTGCTGTGATGAGAAATCTGGGTATGATCATGTGAGGTTGCATTGTAATTCACAAACATATTTTGGTGTTCAATTTGCTGGTTGGGTATTTGTCCATACTACCTTGCCTTTTGGGTGGAAGGCCTCACCTTTCATTTATCAAACAATAGGGATGCAAGTAACAAATTATTTTAGAAATTTGAGAATTGCAACACTACAGTACATTGATGATAGATTCTTTGTATGTCCTAGGGATGGGGAAAATGATCAAGTTATTCAAACAGTGGTAATTGTTTTGGAGACTCTTTCTAGGTTAGGATATACTCTAGCTTTGGATAAGTGTCAATTGCTCCCATCAACGAAAGTGAAATACTTGGGGTTTGTGATTGATTCTGAAAGGCAGGCATATTTTTTACCGGAGCAAAAACTAGCATCATTTATCAGTTTGCATGAAAAGATTCTAAATGCAGATATAGTAGATTTGACTACTTTGCAGCGTTTCGCTGGAAAATGTATCTCCATGAATCTTGCGATTCCAGCTGCAAAGTTGTACACAAGGGAAGTCAATCATGCAATCTCAAAATGTCAAAGAAATAGTAAGGCTATTCAGATAGATGAATTTCTTAGGGAGGAGATTGAACATTGGAGATTTTTGGATAATTGGGAAGGTTGTGTTAGGTGGCGTTCAGAGAAGCATGATCAGCTTTATTTAGCAACAGATGCTTCATCTTTTCGTTATGGGGTTACAGTTTTGTCTTGAAACCTAAAAGGTGTTGCTTTTGGCGACTTTTGGGAGGAAGGGGACAACAGGCCCATACATTTAAAGGAAGCTGAGGCATTACTTAAGGCTGTTTGGTCATTAGGATTAGAAATTAAAAATCACAGGTTAGATATTTTAACTGATAATAAAGCTGTACTATACTCTTGGCAGAACCAAGGTAGTAGGAATAGAGAGCTTAATTGTATAATGAAACAGATATTTCAGTATGTGTTTGAACATAACATTGAACTTAATCTGGAATATGTTCCATCGAAAGAAAATTTGGCAGATGAACCATCCCGCTTGGTAGATGTTCAGGATACAATGTTAAGTAGGGACACATGGGGAAAAGTTGAGTGTTTGTATGGTCCTCATACAGTAGACTTAATGGCTTGCGACTCAAACGCTATGCTAGATGGAGTAGGTCAACCATTAAGGCATTTCACTCGACACCCATCCCCAAGGAGTGCAGGAGTGAATGTGTTTGCTCTATTTATTTATTATTTTTTATTCTGAGGATAATCCCTATGTCTTTCTTCCATTTGCTCTTATTTTTCCCACATTAAAGTTACTAAAAGAACAGAGAGTTAGCCTACCCCACTTTGGGAAGCTTTCCTTCAGAGATATGCAAAACACTCTGTGTGTATCGGTGTAAAGGGTTCCGTAAATGTGTTGCGTTTCCCGTCAAAGAAAGGTTATAGTTTAAATAGCGAGGGGTTAAAGTGGGATTTATATGCACATCGTTTAACATTTTCCTGATTTGTTTCAGGATGAGAGGGATATTGACCTGGGTGCAATAGATGAAAGGCTTAGAACACTTCATCAACAGCAGCAATCAAAACAGTCCATTAGAAAGAGAAATAGCTTAGAACAGAAATTCATTGGATTTCTCCATGCACTTCCACACTCCCCATCAGTTATTGAGGCATCCCCAAAAGATGTTTGTAGATTCTTAGTATGGTGTGATAGCTCTGGAAAAACAAAACTTCATAAAAATGATTGCTATTTTATTGGACAGAATAGATGCGATATATAAGATTGTAAGACTGTACAGTCTTCTAATTCTTTAGCGGTAATGGTTACTCAGTTAGGGCATATTTTCAGAAAATATGGCAAAGGGGGCACTTGGAATGATATTTTAAATCTCGGGAATCCTGTTTTTTCTCCTTTGGTAAAAGAATATGTTACAGCTGTAAAAGAGGAACAAGCAAAAGCAAGGATCTTGCCTAAGCAAATAAAACCTATGTTTATAGGAAAAGTTAGGTCTATAGCTTCGCTTATAGAAGATCAATTGAAATGTTCGGATTACCATTGTTCTTTAAGAGAGCAATATACTTTGATACGGGATCAAGCAATGTTTAAGCTATAGTTCTTTGCGGGTGATAGGGCATCCGATATTTCAAATATTCTGGTACAAGAAGTGAAAGAGTTACCAGATAAATCATGTTATGTTTTCAGTCATACATATAGTAAAACTTTGAGGGGTGGCGATGGAACTTCAAAAATTTGTTTATCATTAAAAGATGATAAAGATCTGCTGATAATATTGCCCCATATCTGCTCTGGAACAATATTTGATATTACCTCAAAATTAGGTTAATAAACTTATCAACAGGATACTTTTAGTTTTCTTGACAGAGTATTGGGAAAGTTCTTGATGCACCCGTTACATATTCTGCTATATACGAGCGTTTAAAATTTTATCTTCAAACTTTGGGAATAGATGACGGTGAAACACCGCATAGTTTACGGGCTGGTTGTGCAGTCACGTTGGCAATGGGTGGGGAAAGTGTACAGCAAGATAGTGTCATGTCTCACATAGGTTGGTCAGGTGCAAAAATGGTTGATTATTACTCGAGAGCAACTCAACTGAATGATGCGTGTTGCACGGCTGGAAAACTGTCTTTGTTAGTTTCAGACAATAAGGTAGAAAACATTTTAAAGCAATTTGGGGATTTTTCGAACTTCAAATATCCGTTTATGGAATGATAAAGGACTCTGCTGATAATATTTATGTGTATAACTTTAATATTATTGTATATTTCAATAAACAAAAATAACTTTTAGTTTTCTTTACGAGTATTTGGAAGTACAAAATTGAAGTAAATAGTCATGGTGTTGGAGATTAAGTTGAACATTTTTAAATACTTAATAGAGCTGCGGAGTGAATTGTAAAGAAACTGAGGATATGTGATTTTCAGTGACGTCACGTGATTGAGCGAAAGTATACGGGTTAAAAATGCCAGATTGCGTAGGGATAGGCGTCAGATTTAAAGAGAAGGTACAACTGTAGGTAATTCGGTTATTTTCCCACCCACCCACCCGAATATCTGTAGATTCACTCTGTAGTTCGATCTCATTTTTGACCCAATACTTAATAGAGCTGCGTAGTGAATAAGAATAAGTAAAGAAACTGACCTTTCTCTCTTATAATGTATTCTGCAGAAGTACTTTTTCCCGTGGTATTAATTTACGTTATGTACACCATCACAAATTTTCCTTGGAAAATTGTCCAAGCGTTCTTGATATTAATGTAAGGTATACAGTGTCAGTCTGGGAAATTCGCGTAACTATCTACACGCGGATTAATGAAAAATTGAGATTCCGCGCGGAATTATGACCCCGTGGAAAAAAAAAGTACATCTACAGCACTTTAGAGGGGTATGGGGGGGGGGGCGCTCGCTAAAGCTTCAGATCAAGACTTAGTATTGATCACAGTTTTCAAAAGGGGGAGGGGGCTCCAAGTTCACTTAGTTTGTTTAGTATGGGATTATGGCGGAGCAAGTCACATACCTAAAAGAATCTCCACTTATTAGGACACCCAACAAAATAGAGATCAGTGGTTTCAGGCTTGTTTATAAACATTGGGAACTTGACCTTACCAGACATATGATTTTCCTTAGAAAATATGGTGCGGTTTAGCTGAGGAAATGGGACTCGTTTTAGATATTATATTGAACATTTGTACACAAATATCAAAAACAAGTGAAGTGAACATTCTTTATCCACATTAACTGTGTGTGTGTTTTGTTTTAAATCTATGATATTAAAAATAAAGGATTCTTTTAACAAAAAATCTGAAAAAAATTCTTATTTCAACTGGCCGACATAGGTCTGGGTTGGGAGTCACTGGCTCCGTCTCACCCTGGTATACTTGCCTGGGAGAACCGGTGAGTGTAGGGGGCCTAGCTGGTTGGGACAGGCTTTAGGTGTATCCGCCATAGTCAAGGCACATTGGGGGGATGATGGTGGCGGGGAAGGTCTACAGAGCGGTGTTCTGCGGGCAGTCCTCTGGTAGGGGGATGACCGGTGACTTGTCCTCTGCCTGATGGGGTCAGGCTGTATGATGAATCTCCCCATTTTCCATCGTCCCAGCTCCTGTCCAGTATCCATACGTATGGCAATGTAGACTGTAACAATCTCCACACCGGGAACTAGGAGAAGTCTCCACTGATAGCCATGATGATTCGTCTCTCGGGTAGTCTCCTCCGCTGCGTATCATAAGGCGAGTGCAGGTGTCTCCTGGATCGCCTTCGGATGACATCAGGCTGGATACGGACTCTTCCCAAGTTATATCGGGCAAGCTCCCTGCCTGTGGCGGTGTTCCTAGCTATCCATACGCTCATTATTTCTATTCTTGGAAGGAGGAACTCGGGAAAATCCTGAAAAGCAGCCATCTTGTTCGTCTCCAAAACTAAATACTAAGAGAATGACACAGAATTCTGGAGGTCACCTGTATTTCCGCACAAATCACAGACGCGCGAAAAAGAGCACCTTTAAAGCCAGAGCCAAAAATCATGGCGAACCCAATTATGTGTGATTTGAACTTTCGATTCATGATTCAGGTTTACAGGAGGCAAGTTTCCTGCAGTCTTTCATACTATAATTGATACCTGACATTATATATCCGTCGTGGTGGAAAGAGTCATAATTGTCGAAGCGAGTTGCTGAAACCCACTGACCTTGGTCTATAGGCAGTCTCTTCAGAGTGTGAGACCAGGAAAACCGATAATATTAAGGAGAAGGGATCAATGGAAGGGTACCGATAATTATAATTTTTATTTTAAAAGAATCATGAGACATTAAGGAATCAAGTCGAAATAGGTTAAGGCATAGGCACGTTGAACGTAAAAAGTCACTTTTTTCAGAAAATGATAGCATTTCTTGGAATCCATCCTTTTTCCGAGTGAAAATTTAAACGGATTGGAATTTGTTTACGTAAAATCTCGTGTGTGTCAACTCTATAGACCGTTTACAAGTCTAGATGTTTCTAAAAACAAGATCGGATGCCAACACGGCATTCAATACAGAACTCTTATTTTTTTTAAGATACCGTACCTTTTATAAAAGAAATCTTAAGATAAAGAGAATCCGATTCGTCTATAAATCATTAGTATATAGTTTATCAAACATGGGGAGTCTTTTTGTTTGATCAATAACCATACACAGACTGCGCGTTCTACAAAATATAGATTTTACATGGTTTATTTCTTAAAAACAACTGATGAATTCTCCTCTGGAATCATAATCGATCGGCTACCATAGCCATCCAGTGACTTTTTTGGTCTTCGGGGGGTAATTCATGGATTTCATTGAGGCTGGTATTAAAAGTTACGGATTTCTTTGCCTGTCTGACATTTCCACATATTTCTTCCCGTATTAAACGCTTATTTCTCCAGGCTCTCTATTTCCTGCCATAATAGAATCACTTTCCTGGCTTTGGGATGGCTTTAAAAAAGTGGAACACTTTCCTAGATGGTGGCTCAGGCTTAACCCATACCATTTCTGGGGCATCGTGTCTCTCATTTGTTGGCAAAGAAAATGCAGTGTAGCTAGTCTCTTTAGGTTTGGAAAATGTAACAGAGACAGGCATCAATTTTAACCATAAGCCCTGCAAGGTTCCTATAATGGCGGTTGCTCTCTGAAACACTTGCTCTGCCTCTGGAGTGAGAGGTTGTTAGTGTTGTTCTATTTATCGTATAACCAGTTCATAGCCCTCTAAAATCAAAGGGTGATAGTGCTTCGACGTCACATTTGATTATGAAGAGAAGGCGAGATGTTTCTCTTAATTATACCCTCTTTTATTTATTTATAATGACTTTAAAAAAAAACCTTTAACTTAATTAGAGGAAGGTGTTAAGCGCATGTAGGTTTCTCCAGGTGTGTGCTGCGAAAGAGGGAAGCGCGTGCCGGGTTTTCCAGATCTCATATCTCAAGAATTTCCAGATGTCTGAACGTGCTGAACGCGTGACTGTTTTTCCTGTACCCCTTCATTTAAATGTAGCACTCTTAGCAAATTTTTTTTATTGGAACTGACGATGAGATGGCCATTTTGAACGGTGTGGAAAATTTCTTCCCTCAGAGTCTGAACATTCAGTGCTTTAGGCATATGCGAAATAACATTTCCAAAAAACTTCAAGGACTGGGTGTTTCCGAATCCACCATAGGCGAGAACATCAGGGATATACATGCATTTGGTGTAAAACGCGATTCCGAGTTAGAATACGGATACGTTGATACTTTTGAGTCCGAGTATTATACAGAGTTAGAACATTGTGAAATAATCTGAAATGAAAGAGAATTCGACGACCGAAAAAACAGACGACTTCGTTTTTTACAAATGGTTTCTCACGGAAAACTACAAGGTCCAAAACCAACTCTAGTGGCAAAAGTGTTAACTTGAAGATACCAGTTTTTTATACGTCACCTGAGAGTATCTTGTAACAACACTCCAACAATAGAATTCGGTTCATGTTTCAAACCAGATACCATGAAATCGCAATTTTGAAGGCGGTACCACTACTGAGTTTGATTACTTTATACCAAGAGGCAGAAGAGGGGAACAAAGAAAAATCATTCCCATTAATCTGTATCCAGCAATATTCAGTACGGTGTCTCAACTCCTTATCTCTGACCCTTGGGCCATTCATTTCTCGCCTAACAAAACGACACCTGTTGCTCTTCTCAACTGTATTATTGCATGGTTCATCAGAACAATTTTGAAAGAGGCTTCCTTTCTTTTCTTATTTAATATTTAAAAAGTTCATTGGCTTAATACCAAGGAGCAGATGAGAAGATTTTTAGGAAGTAAGACATTTTTATTATATATTCAACAATCCAGTCCAAGCACAAGAACCCCTGACCTCTGGCCATGAATGTAACAATTTCGATAGAGGACTCACTGCTTATTAAAATCATGACAGCAGTTTGACTACTTGATGTAACTACCTGATGTCCAGGAAGATTTTTAAAGAATGGATTAATTTTAGTGGTTTATGCCGTACCCCTCAGGCCCAAGGGACTCAACGTCCGGTTTCAACGTAAAAAAAATCAAGTAGGCTTCTAACCAGCAACAGAGTGTCTGAGATACGACTTGAGAGAAAATATATGGAGATAACGAACAGTATTTAAGCTCAGAAGTCCATTCAACAGTACATATCAGGAGCATGGCAATCAATTACCTCTAAAACATCAGAAATCATTTCCAAATCAAAAAAACGATTGTTGTTTACACTTACCTCGTTCATTTCTCTATTTCTCTTCGTGAATGGAACAACAGATCCCTCTCTTTCCCAACGTCGTCAGCACTAACAAAGGGCAGCCCCAGCTCGCCTGATGTGGGAGCCGATGCTGATGTCGAAGGCTCCAAACCATGAAACACCAAATCTAAGGAGATCTGCATGGGGCAATGAATATATATCTTGACAGTTTTACCTTCTCTTCTTCAATCTGCTAATCAGTGTATGCAGTCAAATTTCTTTCAGCAGATAAGCTAGGCCTAGTCGTGACACCATTCTGGGTGCTCTGAACCACAGGCACCTAATGACTGGATTGTGTAACAATTACCACGTCTGAGAATTTTTATTAGACATAAAGACATCGAAAATAAATGATTTCATCGTTTATCATTCTTTATGTATCGATATCTGATGTACTTTTCCGCTTCCTTTACGGTATAATTTTGTTAAAACAAAGGGTACCCCGCTTCGAGGGAGATTTAACTCATTTTGTTATACAACGTAAGGAATGAATTTATGCAAGATGTTGTTCAGATAGGTGTTGTGTTACCTATATTCAAGGTTTTTTTTTACCCAATTTCCCTTCACTGGCAGCAAAAGAGATTTTGATTGATTTTGTCGAAAACACCGAAGGAGTTCCAATGAGCTATCACTGGATTTTTCATTACGCTAAACAAACTAGTACTTGACGTAATTTCTTGAAAAACTGAGGTCATGACTAGCTTCTTTCTATTATTAAATACTCATGAGATTTGATAGCTATAATCCACTCAAGATTTCATGTTCTCCTAAACTGAATCCATTGCGTCAATTGACAAGTACTCGAGTAGATAAATTAGTAAGGAACCTATAGTGAGCTAGTTTATAGTTAAAGTTGTTTAACAACAGTTGTGAAAAATCCTTTGATTTTCTGAAACTTATTTCGTACATTGCCGTGATTATTGCCCGAGTCATTTAGGTGACCTATTGCTGTTTTCGACCGTCGTCGTTTGTTACTGGATTTATCGGATCACACCCAAATGTGTACAAGCATAAAGAGTAACCAGAAGTCTCTGTTGAGACTGTAGCTCTACTGGTTTGTGCTTATAACAAAGGATGAGGAAAGAAGCCATTGCTATTAGACCAAAACTGTAGAAGGAGTAGCGTTTTAAAGGAATTTCACACATTTCTATTTTTAGTAACAATGGCAACACTTTCATCAAAATCAAAAACCGATGAACTACTCTATATATCTTAGAGTAGTCTACTTGTGTGCCAAGTTATATTGCAATCAGACCAAAACTGTAGGAGGAGTAGCGTTTTAAAGGAATTTCACAGGAAATTCTATTTTAGTAACCATGGCAACACCGTTCATCGAAATCAAAATCTGATGCACTATTCTATGTATAATAGTGTAGACTACTTGTGTGCCAAGTTATATTGAAATCAGATCAACATTATAGGAGGAGTAGAGTTTTAAAGGAATTTCACAGAAAATTCTATTTTTATTAACCATGACAACACCATTCATTGAAATCAAAAATGGATGCACTATTTTATGTATCTTTATGTAGTCTACTTGTGTGCCAAGTCATATTGAAATCAGATCAAAATTGTAGGAGGAGTAATGTCTTAAATGAATTTCACAAAAAAATTTTATTTTTAGTAACCATGACAACATCGTTCATCGAAATCAAAAACCGATGCACTATTTTATGTATCTTTGTGTAGTCTACTTGTGTGCCAAGTTATACTGAAATCAGATCAAAACTGTAGGAGGAGTAGCATTTTAAAGGAATTTCACAGAAAATTCTATTTTTAGTAACCATGGCAACACCGGTCATCGAAATAAAAATCCGAAGCACTATTTTATGTATCTAAGAGTAGTCTACTTGTGTGCCAAGTCATATTGAAATCAGATCAAAATTGTAGGAGGAGTAGCATTTTAAAGGAATTTCACAGAAAATTCTATTTTTAGTAACCATGGCAACACCATTCATCGAAATCAAAAACCGATGCACTATTTTATGTATCTTTGTGTAGTCTACTTGTGTGCCAAGTTATACTGAAATCAGATCAAAACTGTAGGAGGAGTAGCATTTTAAAGGAATTTCACAGAAAATTCTATTTTTAGTAACCATGGCAACACCGGTCATCGAAATAAAAATCCGAAGCACTATTTTATGTATCTAAGAGTAGTCTACTTGTGTGCCAAGTTATATTGAAATCAGATCAAAATTGTAGGAGGAGTAGCGTTTTAAAGAATTTCACAGAAAATTCTATTTTTAGTAACCATGGCAACACCATTCATCGAAATCAAAAACCGATGCACTATTTTATGTATCTTTGTGTAGTCTACTTGTGTGCCAAGTTATATTGAAATCAGATCAAAATTGTAGGAGGAGTAGCATTTTAAAGGAATTTCACAGAAAATTCTATTTTTAGTAACCATGGCAACACCGGTCATCGAAATCAAAATCCGATGCACTATTTTATGTATCTTTGTGTAGTCTACTTGTGTGCCAAGTTATATTAAAATCAGACTAAAACTGTAGGAGGAGTAGCGTTTTGAAAAATTGTTTACAGACAGACAGACAGACAGACAGACGGACGGACGACGGACGCATTACTATCGCATAAGCTCTTCTGGTCTCTGACCAGTAGAGCTAAAAATGTTTCTTTTCCTTCTGACCTTTAGGTTGACCCCGCAAAGGGATACAACTTTTGGAAAGTGTGGATTGGACTACTCAAATCTCACTGTGGAACGCGGGGAGGGAGACAGGTCCTTTGGATGAGACCGTATAAACCGAAGTCCAGTGTCGCAGTTGGTGCTGGCACTAATAAGATACCTCGCTGCCTAACAGCCTGAAGTGCAAAGTGTAGGTAAAACCAGAAGTCTCTGTTGAGACTGTACGTAGCTCTACTGGTTTGTACTTATCAGAAACTATTGAACTATTTTAAGTATCTTTGTGTAGTCTACTTGTGTGCCAACTTATTTTGAAATCAAACTAAAACTGTAGAAGAAGTAGCGTTTTTAAGGAATTCCACAGAAAATTCTATTTTGAGTAACCATAGCAATACCGTTCATCGAAATCAAAAACAGATGCACTATTCTATGTATCTTAGTGTAGTCTACTTGTGTGCCAAGTTATATTGAAATCAGACCAAAACTGTAGAAGGAGTAGCGTTTTAATGGAATTTCACAGAAAATTCTATTTTTAGTAACCATGGCAACACCGTTCATCTAAATCAAAAAACGATGCACTATTCTTTGTATCTTAGTGTAGTCTACTTGTGTGCCAAGTTGTACTGTAAATCACTTTTTATTCGCAAGAACTTTATTTTCGCGTTATTACGCGAGACAGTGTGCTCGCGAAAATTTAATTCTCGCGTATAATAGTATTCCCTAAGATTATATAGACCAATAACCACAATTCGCGAAAATTTTGTCTCGCTAATTAAGAGTCGATGACTATCTCGCGAAAATAAGGTGTCGCGAAAATTTAGTGACCTACAATACTGAAATCAGACAAAAAAATTGTAGAAGGAGTAGCGTTTTAAAGAAATTTTACAGAAAATTCTATTTTTAGTAACCATGGCAACACCGTTTATCGAAATCAAAAAACGATGCACTATTCAATGTATCTTAGTGTAGTCTACTTGTCTGCCAAGTTATATTGAAATCAGACAAAAATAGTAGCGTTTTTAAGGAATTTCACAGAAAATTCTATTTTTAGTAACCTTGGCAACACCCTTCATCGAAATCAAAATCCAATGCACTATTCTATGTATCTTAGTGTAGTCTACTTGTGTGCCAAGTTATATTGAAATCAGACCAAAACTGTAGAAGGAGTAGCATTTTAAAGGAATTTCACAGAAATTTCTATTTTTAGTAACCATGGCAACACCGTTCATTTAAATCAAAAATCGATACAAAGAGTTATGTATCTTAGTGTAGTCTACTTGTGTACCAAGTTATACTGAAATCAGACCAAAACTGTAGAAGGAGTAGCGTTTTTTAAGGAATTTTAAAGAAAATTCTATTTTTAGTAACCATGGCAACACCATTCATCGAAATCAAAAATCGATGCACTATTCTATGTATCTTAGTGTAGTCTACTTGTGTGCCCAGTTATACTGAATTCAGACCAAAACTGTAGAAGGAGTAGCGTTTTAAAGGAATTTCACAGAAAATTCTATTTTTAGTAACCATGGCAACACCGTTCATCGAAATCAAAAATCGATGCACTATTCTATGTATCTTAGTGTAGTCTACTTGTGTGCCAAGTTATATTGAAATCAGACCAAAACTGTAGAAGGAGTAGCGTTTTTAGCTCTACTGGTCAGAGACCAGAAGAGCTTATGCGATAGTAATGCGTCCGTCGTCCGTCCGTCTGTCTGTCTGTCTGTCTGTCCGTCTGTAAACAATTTTTCAAAATGCTACTCCTCGGCTCCTACAGTTTTGGTCTAATTTCAATATAACTTGGCACACAAGTAGACTACACTAAGATACATAATTCTGTGTATCGGTTTTTGATTTCGATGAACGGTGTTGCCGTGGTTACTAAAAATAGAAATTTCTGTGAAATTCTTTCAAAATGCTACTCCTCCTACAGTTTTAGTCTGATTTCAATATAACTTGGCACACAAGTAGACTACACTAAGATACATAATTCTGTGTATCGGTTTTTGATTTCGATGAACGGTGTTGCCGTGGTTACTAAAAATAGAAATTTGTGTGAAATTCTTTCAAAATGCTACTCCTTCTACAGTTTTAGTCTGATTTCAATATAACTTGGCACACAAGTAGACTACACTAAGATACACAGTTCTGTGTATCGGTTTTTGATTTCGATGAACGGTGTTGCCGTGGTTACTAAAAATAGAAATTTGTGTGAAATTCTTTCAAAATGCTACTCATTCTACAGTTTTAGTCTGATTTCAATATAACTTGGCACGCAAGTAGACTACACTAAGATACATAATTCTGTGTATCGGTTTTTGATTTCGATGAATGGTGTTGCCGTGGTTACTAAAAATAGAAATTTGTGTGAAATTCTTTCAAAATGCTACTCCTTCTACAGTTTTAGTCTGATTTCAATATAACTTGGCACACAAGTAGACTACACTAAGATACATAATTCTATGTGTAAGTTTTTGATTTCGATGAACGGTGTTCCATGGTTACTAAAAATAGAAATTTGTGTGAAATTCTTTCAAAATGCTACTCCTTCTACAGTTTTAGTCTGATTTCAATATATTTTGGCACACAAGTAGACTACACTAAGATACATAATTCTGTATATTGGTTTTTGATTTCAATGAACGGTGTTGCTGTGGTTACTAAAAATAGAAATTTCTGTGAAATTCTTTCAAAATGCTACTCCTCCTACAGTTTTGGTTTGATTTCATTATAACTTGGCACACAAGTAGACTACACTAAGATACACAATTCTTTTTATCGGTTTTTGATTTCGATGAACGGTTTTGCCGTGGTTACTAAAAATAGAAATTTCTGTGAAATTCTTTCAAAATGCTACTCCTCCTACTAAGAACATAAAGAGACTTAATCAAGGATCATTATTCAATTTATTGCTGTTGAAAAGTTTCAATTTCCAACTGCTTAAGTACTTTTCTCTTCCTTTGCTATAAGTACAAACCAGTAGAGCTTCAGTCTCGACAGAGACTTCTGGTTAAGGAATTTCACAGAAAATTCTATTTTTAGTAACCATGGCAACACCGTTCATCGAAATCAAAAACCTATGCACTATTCTATGTATCTTAGTGTAGTCTACTTGTGTGCCAAGTAATACTGAAATCAGACTAAAATTGTAGGAGGAGTAGCGTTTTGAAAAATTGTTGACAGACGGACAGACAGACAGACGGACGGACGCCGGACGCATTACTATCGCATAAGCTCTTCTGGTCTCTGACCAGTAGAGCTAAAAAATAAGCTCTACACTGGTTCTCCATAAGAGTGAACAGCACATAAAACACACAAAACGTTGAAACTTTATTTTAAAAAAAAAACAAACAAAAAAACAAAAACAACGGGTATATAATGATTTTGTCTTCTCTATGGTTGCACGAAAATTTGCTATATCAATACCAGGAATAAATCCACAATACTTTGAAGTAATGTTTGTTTTCCCCTCACAGCTCAGGACGAATTTCATCAGAAGTTTTGTGTCTACGCGTAGGCATTTTTAGCCAGTCAGTAGCTAGAGGGGAACTAAACACTTTGAAAAAGATTTTTTACAGAAAAAAAAGTGCCACGCCACAGCATGATACGCCCGTCAAAAATTTACAATTTTCTTGAACAGTTTAGCGTGCAAGAAAATCAGGTCAACCTTGATTTTAAGATTTCCATGATTTTTCCATTCCTGAAAATATTTATCCATCCCCTGTGATGTAGGCATTAATTATAATAAATATTACATCATTGATAGATTTCTATGCTGGTTGTGTTAGACCTTGTCAAATGCCCATCATATTTAACAATATCAAATTAGTCTTAACACCTTAATCTACACCAAATTAATTTTGAAAAGAAAAGGCTGGCCATCAAATGACATATGCTATAAACTGACCAGCAGTTCTTCTGTCTAATCCCCAAAGGATACAGATAACAGACCTGTTTACTCTTACGATTTCACCGTATTTTCTATGGATTTTTAGTCTAAAATACGTCTCACGTTTTGCCATTATGAAAATACGGATATCGGAAATTCGTTAGTTTGGAATTTAAAGGTTAAGTTTTCGTTATGGTTTGTCTTAGTTTCACCCTTTTAGTCGCTAAATAAGAGAAAGATTTCAAACACATAAGCGATATCTGGTTGCCAAAACGCTGTGGTATTATGGAATGACTCGTACATGTACCTTGTTGTTAAATCATGTTTTTGTAATCAGAAAAGCAGTTTTTCTCATTTAATGGATGTTAAATTGATGGAGAGTGAAATCTTACTGGCAAATGCCAAATCTCACGGACAAATCTAATAAAAAATACTGAGAGACAGCGTTATGGGTAAACAGGTCTGAGATAAGACTGCTTGATCAGATAGCCTTCCAACACTGAACTTCTTAATCTTGTCTACTCATTACTACCAAGAGATGAATGGGTCTGCATTATCAACCCTAAATTTTTTTTTAAACATATAAAATACTCAAAGAATTTTTTTTTTGGTTGAGATTTAATGTCCGACAGTTTTTTTTTATGTAATTCATATGGACATACCGATTCCATCCCATCCCATAAAATTAGTTTTTAAATTAATATTTTATAATATCAGATTAGTCTATTATGCAATATCAAATTAGTTTAATTACTTTCCATCAAACTCATTTTAAAACTTAGGTTAGCCAACAAGAGCTTTTTTAATCCAACAGGCTTAACCATTTGCCCAATACTCAAGGGATATAAATAGCACCGATGCTCTAGCTGCCAGTTAGCTCCTCACACTAAACTTATTAATCTCTCTCTAATTTGACATGCAATTTTCTGTTATCAAAATTCTTCTTGACCAGTGCTTGATAATTACACTCAAGGGAGAGGTAGGATTTCTCTAACATACATTATATTTTTTATAGATTGCTCTCAAGATTATGCTTTAAAAAATAAGTATTTTCTTGATTTAACACTTTTTAATAAGGACAGTGCAATACTCTTACATTATTTGGGATGTGAAAATGAAAAGTAATAAGACACAATTTTTTTCTTTAAATTTCACTGAAATTAAAGGTCACAGTGACCTTGAAATGGGTCGCAACACACCTTCTACCTAAGATGCATAAACCAGCCAAGTTTGGTGATTGTAAGACTTATAGTTTTCTAGTTATGGGCCTTTAAGGATTTTTCCATATTTGGCTATATCTTCTTAATTAAAGGTCAGAGCGACCTACTTTTTGTGCGCGACACACCTTCTTCCCAAGATGCATCAGATGACAAAGTTTGATAAACCTAGACCTAATATTATTAAAGTTATGAGCCGGAAATGAAAAAGCTAACAGACGGACGGACACGAAGCCTATAACATAATACGTCCCGTCTTAAGACGGGCGTATAAAAAGAAGATAGAAAGAACAAATTATTATTCATAAAGCAAGGTCTCATCATTGTGTTCTATATTTCTTTTCCTTTTATTTGTATTCTCGTTTTGAAAAACAATGAAGTACATTGAAGTGGTAAAATTTTTCGTTTGAATGGAAAGTTTGGGTGTTTCTAATCGATTATAAATAGTTTCCTAATTTACAGGTCAATTTCTCTTAGAAAAAAAGGAGAGAAATATTTGTCGGAATACTTAAAGACACACCACTGTTCGCGACAAGCAACATGAGCTACACCACAGGAGTTCGCATACCTATCAATTTTGGCGAAATTTTCGGTAAATAAAAAAGATACGTAATACCTATAATAGTAACACAAGGAGTGCAACCGTTGTCCGCGACGCCGTGACGTCACGTCACGGGCGGTCCATTTACACAAAAGGAACCAAAAAAACCCAATCATACACAATTAACCAGAGATTACGATATTACGTTTAGATACGAGTACAAGAACTTGTACCTCCCCGTTTTAAATTTTCTTGAATGTCTACTAACTTGTCTCTGGTTTCTTTTCGCATATGACCTCAATCATCTAGATAAGCATTTCAGGCAGTTTTGTTCCTTTTTGGGTAAGTGGACGCACCCGTGACGTCACGTCATGCCGTCGCGGACAACGGATATTTGAGCGAAGTTGTGGAGTAATGTCACCGCTGCTGCTGTAAAACATGCGTTTGAAATCATATACATTAAGAGCCATGAAGAATGGTCCCTTCCAAAAAAGATTGGTTTGTGTTTTATAATTTTCGATTGAAGATTAATTGTACGACAGCCTTGATATTAAGCGAGGGGTTCCCAGCCAATCCCAGGTGACCTAAAATGCGTTGCACTCCTTGTGTTATTATTATACGTACTATTACGTATTTTTTTTATTTAATGAAAATTTCGGTATAATTGATAGGTACGCGAACTCCTGTGGTTACACTGAAATGAAGATTTTTAAAGTTGTTAGAGAGTCGCGTCTGTAAATTCTGCTGCGAATTTGTACATAATTATGAATTAATTATGTTTATATGACCATAACACATGTATCAGTCGAACACGTGCTCTCTGGGTTATTTTGTAGACTGTCAATGAGATTGGCTATTATATTGATGGAATACAATGTATCTGTTCCGCGGGTATTCTGTCGTCTCAAGCCACTGTTCGGAGTCTCCATATGGGGCTCTCTCCAGAATAAGAGAGGATCGTACATTTTGGCAGTGGTTGTTGAGGATGCAGGTATTCGAGTGAATCATGTGACTGATTTTTTCCTATTTAAAGAAATGGGCGTGTCATGATACAATGTATGATACAGATACACCAAAAGTTTCCATTCCAACACTTCAATACCTTTCATTGTATTTCGTTTTCATAGTCTTTTGATTGGGGTTGTATACATGTATTTAGTTTTTATGGACAATACCATAATTTCATAACTCTTCATTTACCTCACAAATGCATGAAAAAGGAAAAAATTTCGTTCTGAGGTTAATTACGTTTAATCCAAAAAAGTATTATGTTCAATGAAATAAAATTCTTCCTTAGGTACGACGCTTTTCTGATATAAAAACATGGAAAACACAGCACGATCCTGTTAACCAATCGTCTTTCTTTGTCTGCCAGTACCTGGAATGTAATGTATTCTGCTATTTGAAAAAAAAAATTATATTATAAAAACGTATGCCATGAAAATAATACATTAATGATTTGTATTATCTGCATCTGAATTGTACCTTTGATGTACTTGAATTTTCTTTCACCCAAATAACTCTGTTGTACTGGCATTTTCTTCTCGTATCATAAAACTCTGAATGAGAAACAGAGAAATATGAATGATAACAAACTCAGAATTTGTTGTCCTAAATTCTTATTACTGAATTTACCTTAATCTATGATCTATAGTTTTTTTTACAATTAGCTCATTGAGGACATTCGTCAGTAGTTACGTATTTTCTTGGCCTCGTTCCTTTCCTTCAAAAAAAATATACCGGTAAACCACCATGTATTTTTTTTTAATTATATTTTCCGATCGAGAAAACTAGTGCACTTTGCATATATATATATGTATGATCTACAGAATATATAAAGAGAGATCCGTTCTTTTCTTACTAGTTATCGTTTGTATGCTTCCAGGATCAGTTTTTCGTTTTGTCTCAATCTTTTGCTGCAAAGCAACACGATTTGATATCAGATACATGTATTTAATAATCATATTTTCTACTTTTCTTTTCTCGTTTGTTTGAGTGTGATTTCTTATCTTAAGTACCTCATGATTGAACTTCAGTATTTTTCTGTGGATCTCTCTTAATTGCCTTTTCTTTCTTTTAGCGTCGAGATGTTCTATAATAAAACAAATGGTACATAATTCTAATAAAACACTGGATTGATTTTAAGAAATATATGGTTATCCCGTACTTATCATATTAAAACCATATTCTATATGTTTCATGCACTTGGCTTAATAACGGCTGATGTTTCTTTTTGTCTTCGATTTCCCTCTGCAAAAAGATCAACACATTTTAATTATTTTAATAACAAGTGGAATAGGAGAGTACTTTAAACTAATAATTAAAAAAAAAATGCGTAATTATTTTTTTTTCTTTACCATTCCTTTCTCGTGGATTCTCTTTAATATTTTTTGTGGGTTCAGAGGTTTCCCTTCAATTTTTGTCTGCAAACAAAGAAAATGTCTTTTTGAACATCTCCACTATAAAAACACGTATAAAACTAGAACTGTCCAATAGGGACAAATACCCCCGCTGGGTTTTTCAGAGTAGGTGCAAAGTCACAAATATTTATGGATCTATTAAGAGGTGTTCACTATTTTCTTAGAAACAATTTGAGAGCTCATTATATATTTTTTTAATTAATGAAACTGAGGTGCAACCAAATAAAACATCAATACATTGTAACAGTTTTTTTTTTTATTTCACTGAAAAAATAAATTGCAACTATTTGTCATGATACTCTGCAAATTGATTGTTGAAAAAACATTATACAGAATCAAATTAATCTATATAAATTTATATCAAATTCATTTTAAAAATAATAAAGTGCAGTCAGCCTCAGCATGATACTCCCATCAAATATTGTTCATTCAATTATTATAAACAGTTTAGAGTGCAAGAAAATCATGTCAACCTTTAAAGGGATTTGAGCAATTTTTCCATTCCTTATAATAATTGTTTAAACATCTCCTGTGGTGCAAGCTCTAATTATAACAAATAATCATCAACTGGTTGCATTATAGCTTGACAAATGCCCCTCCTCCACAAACATACACATATGCACATGTCTTTCATGTGGGACATGATGATCTGAAATTGGTCACTTGATATTTTCAAAAAAAAAAAAAAAAAAGAATATCAATTTATCTAATATGTCTTAAAAACTTGATGTATACCAAATTGATTTTAGAAATAGGAGACTGGCCATCAAATGACAAATGCTATTGAAACTGACCAGCAGTTCTTCTGTCTAATTCCCAAAGGACACAGATAAGAGCTCCTTGGTCAGAGATATGCTCTAACAGAAATGATTGAGACAGCTTAAGCTTCCCTACATAGAACTCATTAATTAATCTTTTACTGGATGCATGCCCACTAATTCCTATCAAGGGATGAATGGATCTTAACCTTTTCCTTTGTAGTGCAAACAAAATGCATTATTGCAAAATGCATTATTGCATGTGTCATTCTGAAATTAAATCTGAAAACATTTTGTATAAATTTGTTACAAAGATTTATACTGAAAAAAAAATTGTGTAATCTTGATGCATCATTTTGAATAAGGTTCCTGCATGATTCTTAAGATTTTCTTAAGATTTGTAGGGACTATCTAACAAAATTTATTTTTTTTTAAATACTTGATTTATTTGCATTTTATATCATACTTAAAGTTTCAATCTGAAATCAATGTGGAGAATGAGCATGCTGATTCCAATCCCCCCACCCCACCCCCACATAATATAATTAGTTTTAATTATACTATACAATATCAATTAAGTTTTTTATACAATTTCAAATTAGTTTATTATACAATATCAAATTAGATTGAAGTTGCTTTTTCTCAAATTCATTAAATAAGTTAGGCTAGTCACTAAAACTATTTAAGGCTGATTCCTTAGCCCAGTTCCCAAGAGACAGTTAACAAATTCTTGATCACAAATGTTCTTCAAGTTAGCTCCTTACACTAAACTAATTAATTTCTCTCTAATTTGACATGCAATTTTCTGTTATCAAAATTCTCCTTGACCAGTGCTTCATAATTATACCCTTGGGAGAGGTAGATTTTCTCTTATAAAATAACATTTGTTATGGATTGCTGTAAAGTATATAATAAAAAAAAATATTTTCTTAATTTAAAGCCGCTTGGTCCGATTCTAATCGCAAAAAAAAATATTCGTTTTTCTTCTTGAAAATTAATTGTTTCACCTTTTGTGAAATTATATCCCCAAAGTCTTTTTCTTTTAAAAGATATCAAAATTCAAAAGTTAAAAAAATAATTTTTGTTAGGTCACACAAAAAATAATCTTATGTTGATATCACGTGAAATCCCCTTAGAAAAATTAAATTTATCGCTTACATGTATATCTCATGAAGAATGAACCCGAGCATTTTTTTTTTCACAACAAAGTACTTTTACCTGTACACGGACAATTGTTTAGCCTTCATTACTAAAATTCCTTTAAAAAATATCTGATTTTCCTTTATTCTTTAAATATGCATATTGATATAAAAATTACTATGGATTATATATTCCATGACTTAGACTTCTACTTATGGAAAAAATAGTCGGGTTTGAATTATCTTCATAATAAGATAAAAGCGATAAGTTTATTATTTTTCAAAGGTGACTTCACAACAGATCTTAATTTCCTGTCAGGAACTTCTGTTTGTCAATAAGGTTTTTGATCTCTGGTTTCCACGTAAGGATGTTGTAATAAACTAAAAAATCAATCTTATAATTTATTTTTATATCTTATCTACGTAATGACGTACTTTTATTGTGTAAGATAATATGTGCCTGTTGCGGATCAAGCGGCTTTAACATGTTTTAAATAGGGATACTGCAACATTCTTACATTTTTGGGGATTGTTTAATTCAATAGTAAAAGACAGTTATTTTTTTTAATTTCACTTTAATTAAAGGTCACAGTGACCTTGAAATAGGTCATGACACACCTTCTACCCAAGATGCATAAATTGGCCAAGTTTGATGATTGTAAGTCTAATAGTTTTCTAGTTATGAGCCAAACAAAACAACAAAATAAAAAAGAAAAAATGCCTGTGAAATGCAGAAAAATCAACCAATCATGATGAAAATACCAGGTGCACACCTTCATATGGTGAATAATAAGTGTACAAATTTTCAGACAAATCCATCCAATAGTTTCTGAGAAATGGTCCGGACAAAATCTTGTCTACAGACAGACGGACAGACGGACATGGTGATTCCAATATACCCCCCTAAACTTCGTTTGCGGGGGTATAAAAATTTCAACTTCTTGTTGACAAATCATGTTTTGTAAGATGTGTAAATGTCGAGATTGAGAGAGACCACCATATATTTTCTTCACTGTACAATTTTTTTAGCATCAGGGGAGTCTGTCTCACCAGTGCATTATGAGAACACTATAACTATTCCTCTGCCTTGAGTGGAATTTGTGTCAGAAATATGGCAGCCTAACACAAGACTGAGGATTTAAATCTTGAAGAGTTCTTCATGGAAGATGCTTTTAGTGCTTAGCAGATGCAGGTATCTAGTCTAAATGATAAGCATTTTAAATATTTTTAGTTAAAGGATCCATTTGAAAAGGTCTTGCAATGTATTCCTATTCTTCAGTTTTCTCAGGCAGTGGAAATATTGTAGCAGATTTTCCTCTCCATTTTTTGAATCTCCTCCAAGCACTCTTGCATTATGAGAGCATTATAAATATTCTTCTGCCTTGAGTGGACTTGAGACCTGAATATGGCAGCCCAACACAGAACTGAGGGGGTCAGATCTTTTGAAGTTCTTCATTTGGATACTCGTGGTGCTGAAGGGATGCAGGTATTTAGTCTTAGCAGAAAGAGTAGTAAACATCAATCATTTGAACAGAAATTACAATGTTTTTCATGTTCATTTTTTTTCTATAAACAGAGGATATATTGGAGCAAATTTTCTTTTGCATCAGGGGAGTCTCTCACCAGTGCCACAACTATTCCTCTGCTTTTGAATAAAACGGGGGGCTGAAGGTGCAGCCCAACACAGGACCGTTGGAAAATATTTCCGAACATGGATTAATCCAGGGGTAATGTTTTGGCATGTGTTGAATAACAATTCGATGGTTAACAAGAACTCAACGTTCGCATGATAGGCTAATCCTCCTTTTTGTTTGATCAGTAAAAACGTCCTTATAGCGTACAGTATGATTAGAAGAAAAAACTGTATAAGCCTTTGTTGTTTTAAATTGCATTCCATTTAATTCAAGAAGGAAAAGGTGCGTATTCCTTCATGACTACAATTCAGCCTTATGCATAATGCAGAACATTTAAAGGAGCAACGTCCCTCGCAGTTACAGATTGATTGTACGTTGTTTAACGTACCTGTCGAGATGCAGTTACAGATACGGACAAACGCACTAAGGTTTTAGTTATAGAACATGGTTTTATTTTACGACTGGAAGGACTTATAGGACAAGGGGATGTATAACCGGCCGATTTTTACCTTATTCAGTGTGAAATCCAATGCTTTGGAATAAGTCGGGGACATATGGAAAGATAACTTCAAAATCAAGGTCTACAGATCTGCATACAGTCCTTCATACTAGTGTACATGTATATTACACTACAGAGCGGTAAAAATAACATCAGTAGTTCCCTAACAAAAAAACTAAATGATATGGAAATAACAAACAGTATTCAATCTCGAAGTCCATAAAACAATACAAAATAAAAGAGCAGAGCAAACAGGGACCTCCGAAACATCAGTGGTGGAGGAGTAAGCATCCCCTGCTGACCGGTCACACCCGCCGTATGCTCCTTGTCATGATCAGGAAATAACGGAAAAATCTGTCGTCAATTCAGGGTTTAAATAATGGACTAACAATTGGTATGAAAAACGTCAGTCAGCATTTGACTCGGTGATAAATTGTAGTTGATGACAAGGTCATTGTACATGTATGGACCACAGAACTTACAAAATGATGACTTTAAACGAGACTGTTGATATTCGAGTTCAACTTTCTTGTCAATAATTAACCTCGTTTTAGAAATTGTTCATACGTAGAGCATGCTCTTGCTTATCGAATCAACTGAGATATATACACTCCGTTTGCAGGTGATGAAAGTATATTGCTGCATAAGTAAGAGAAGTTGACGATAGAAAAATTAAAGTCATCACGTTTATCATATAGCTTGGTTGTCAGGTAACCATTAATGTCTTTTTCAAGTAAAATATCAAAGTATGAAACAGATGTGTCAGACTCTGTCGTGTCTTTAATCTCAAGCTCTCCTGGATATATCGTATCGACGTAGGAATGGAAATTACCACTTGAATGTTAATTGACAATGCATCATCGATATATCTGAAAGTCGAGTTGAAGGCAATACCAAGTGTTTTCCTCTTTTCATCCATAAAATTTTGCATAAATTCTGCTTCATACGAATACAAAAATAGGTCTGCTAATAACGGAGCGCTATTGGTACCCATGGGAATTCCAATAGATTGTTGGAAGACCTGGTCTCTAAAACCACATAGTTAAATTTCTTTTCGTTTTCATAATATTGCTTATGTTAAGCGTAAAGTTTAGCGCATTTATTTTTGTGTGCTTTGGGCAAGGTATTTAAATCCCGTCCTAGGCCGTTTTGGTCATTCGAGTTTGTACTCAGCTATAAATAGCAAATAATACCATGAATATTGATGTCGAACGAGAAGAAATTGCACGTGAAAGAGAACCACCCAGGGAGAACTCTACGGATAAAAACATTACAATAGACGAGGCTTTAAGTCTCTTTTCTTGAAGACTAAAGACGGTTTTAAGGGACGAAAGGGCCAATTTTAGACAGGAATTAGAGAAGCAAGTATCCGATATCAGGCGTGAATTGGTGCTCAGGAAACCGGACAGTAAAAGCTCCTTTCATTTCAAATATTTCGGTTGCAAAAACCAGTTTGACTTTAAGTCCGAAAGAATAGACGAATTACAGCTGGCAGATTATTTTAATTTCGGTAGGATTGAAGAGGCTCGTGAAATTGTGAGACAGGCTAAAGATAAGTTATATATTTCTATATATATACTAAAGTGTACAGACTTTCTCCTGTAGCACAAGATTATTTTAATGAGATGGAGGAAAAAGTACGCTTCGGCGTGCTTGAAAAGTCTTCGGTCATGGTTGTAGACAGCAGCGATGAGCAGTGCCGAAGAAATGGAATCCATTAAGAGTCCTCTTGGATCTAAATACATGGATCAGTTAGGTCGTTTGACACTAATTCTCCATGTATTTACATCCGTCTTGCAACAGATACTGGGAAGGACGGCTGGAAGCATTCAAATTCCCCTTGAAATTCCCCTGGCAAGGATTGAAGGAGCAAAGGGTCTTCTGGACTACATCGTAAAACAGAACGAAATGATTTTAAATGTAAGTTCCTTTTTCATACATGTCAAAATGCTTACAGTTGAACTTCCATATCTCAAATACAATGTCTTTGGTACCATATATCTTTTAGTCATTTTGAAGTCCCAACCAATTTTTCTTGATGTATTTTACCATTAATATGTTGAACCCACAGTTATCATGTAGTTTTTTTCCTAGGTCCCACTGAGTTTGAGATGATGAAGTTTGACTATACATATTGATTTATCATACATGTCTTATTCTGCTATCTGCATTTAAAAAGAAATGAAGTTTCAAGTTTTGCATAAACTGTATTGTAATGCTAGTATATGTAGTCCATATATATTTAAGAACTATATTTTTGACTTCATTACCTTCTATTGCAAGAAAATGCTATACTAGTACATTTGACTACAACAAATGGTAGTATTGCTTTTCTTCTCTGACCTACATTTATTTATGTGTTGTATTTTTCAGGCCCTCTTCCCGGGACAGTCAGAATATAGTGGTGGTCATCAAAGTAAAACCATACCAAATGGTTGTCCTGATCCGGAACTTTCCGGACCTCTTAAGGAAAGTTATGTGTGATAATGGGCCAGTATTTCCCCTGAGACAGGCCTACAAGTCTAGGATTAAAGGGAAAATAATAACTAGCTCATTTGCCATTACTATACTTGAGGAGGTGGCAGACTAAGGCTTTAGATCTTTTAAAAGAGCAAAAATTTCCAAGGGTAAACCTGTTGTTGTGTTTCTTAAGGAGATTCCAACCTCAGTAAATCAAACTGCATTGACTTGAGCTTAGGATTTCCTTTGCATTCTATAAGCATCAATTTTTTTTACCAGTTTCCTTTTGGACTGGATTTCACATTCTTGAACATCATCCGAAAGCCAATCTTGCACACGCTGCCCAAGTGAATGAGGATCCTTCTGATGGTCACCAGGATCAGACCAGTCTAGAAGAAACTGGAAGCTCTCTATGATGATGGAGAAATATTATGAGTGATTCCTATTATGTAAAATTGTAGAAAATGCTCTGAAAATGTACAAAAGTAAATCCTCAACCCCTTTCCAAATTATCCTATTATTTAGAATCAGAATCAATTATTTCACAGAGCTTGGCTTATTAAAAGTTTGAAACAAATGTTATTAGATCAGTTTCCACAAAATTTGGAATCAAACTGCAATGATTCTTCAAAAGATGTGACATATAGATAACTTTGGATGTCAATTTTATGTAGATAGCGTCTTAAGTAATTACGAGAAGCAAATTTTAGCTAGGTTGAGAAAACCAAATCATAAACTACCAATTGAAATGGGAAGATGGGAAGGTACTGAAAGAGTTTACAGAATATTTTTTTTTTTTTGTAAAAAAGATGTTGGTGATGAATTTCACGATATTTTTTGCTGTAATAATTTCAGTTGAAAGCAAATTGTATATTCCCAAAATATTCTGTTTCAAGACCAAATGTTATCAAGTTTCATGAATTGTTTTCTTCCAAAAATGTTGGGCTACTAAGTAAACTTTATTAATTTATAAAAATTGTAAACGAGAGTCAACCCTCCAGGTTAACAACATTTATATATACAATTATTACATGGAAATATTTAAGAAATAAACAACGTTATTCAGTGAACATGGTTATGAATAGCAATTGCTCTGCTGGCATATTCCATGATGCGCGCTAGCGCATCATTGAAAATATGCCAGCAGAGCTATTGCTATTCATAATGCCATGTTCACTGAATAATCGTTGTTTATTACTTATATTTGCATTCTTTGATGTTGTCCAGAATATCAAAGGAAATCCAGGCTTACATAAACCCCCGCCAGTTCGCACATGTCTAAGAATATCCTAAATGCATCTTCATTTTTTTTTTTAAATATTCGTACTTGCATCAATTATGCACTCATGCTATTGAACCGTTCATGTGTAGAAATTCTCGAATCTTTAAACGGTGAAATAATTTCTTGTACATTTTTTTCAATTCCTCCTACCAAAGCCATGTTGTCGACTTATGCGTGAACGAGTTAACATTACCATGTAAACAATTTAGATATTAACCTGTACAATAAGCGATTCTCATTTAAGTTAAATTTTAATTCATTACTTTCAAGTTTTTCTGCATGATTGATCTAAGGAATGTTTTTCTTGAAATAAATCAAAACTTAAAGAAATAACACTAATAAAGGAAATGAATAAAAATAGTACGACCTTTCCGAACCAATACCAGATCATAATTTTCAAAGATGTACGTATAGAATCGAAAATTCCGGATTGTCAAGGAATTATTACCTGATGCAAATAAATGTGTCTTTTTGAAGACAGAAAATCTTTTATAAAGTAAGCAGTGCAAAAAATAATGACATTTAGTTTTATTTTTCACCGGGAAATGTTTTCATGATTACTTGTGAATCCCTCGTGAACCTTACATATGGAATGCAGCATCTTGGCAGCTGGACAAAGATGTTGGTGTAACTTGATACATATGATGTTTCTATGATATCTCATCTTCTGCCAAACCTTGGGAGGTGGTCAGTCAAAATGGAAACGAATGGGTGGGGTTCCCTTCTATTAAATTAACCGTTTAAAATGAAGCTATGGGGCAGTAATAATTATTTTGATTCGGTTTAATTGAATGCTCTTGGGATTTTAGTATGAACAAATCTTGGAACACCGTGGCTCTAGACTTATTAATTATATCAGGTTCTTTGTTGCAGGGGTTTTCTACCGTGAAGTTAACCTTATAAGAACTAGGGCGGTTAAAATGTGTTCTTATACAAGAAATTTTGAATAAACACGAATAATTAAAACAATATATTAAAAGTCAAATTTTGCAAAATTAATGAAACAATCGTTTGACCATTTTCCCATGTTTTTCATGTACAGTGTATACAGAATGTAGAAGAAAAATATTATGAAACAATCTCCGACAGTTTAATCATAAGCTTTTGAATATGATTTTAATAAGATTTCCTATTCTTTTTTTTCTCTTTCAGATGGCTAAATAAAATAAAAAATATGTATAAACCTAAGAGAAAAATTTAAAACACACAGACAAGTATGGAATAGTGTTGTCATATAAAAAAATATACAAGGAAGGACAGAGATAGAAAAAAAATCACACAAGAATCAAAATTAACTTATTGATCATGGCCTAGCTACAGGCTTTTTCTTGGGTAGAGGCGACAAAACTCCTAAGAGTTGTGAATCTGCAGAAAACAAAAATACCTTAAACGCTTTGAACATATCAGAGATTTCACCTTGAAAAAATGCTCTGAAAATTTAAAAAAAGGTCAGAATAAACAAAAAAATCCCACAGGTTAAGACACTATTCGATTGTCTAAATCCTTAAATCGTTCTTGAAAAAGTGATTGACATCCTTTGGGTAAGGTTAATGCATCATACCACACCTTAACATGCCCATCCAAATGAAAAAGGAAATGTAGCGCAGCGTCGGACTTGGCCGTGCGGTATGTGTAAGTAATTTTTTTTATATTGATGACGCTCGTAAATTATTGTGCATTGTTTTGAATTTTAAAAATTAAATAACTTATAATCTATACTTAAATATTCTTGCTAGCACTTGGAAATGTGGCGCCAAAAAAATGTAGCTTCTGTCCATAAACGTGTTAAAATTCAGAATCCACATATTTGACGTTATAATGAAATTAGCTTAACGTCAGGCTGGTCTGCGCGCACTATCTGCAACATTTAAATTCCCCAATTTTTATAAAATATTTAAATCCATTAAAATAAAAATTAAATCATTCTGACTTTGTTTTTCATAAGAAATATTTTAATACACAATAGATTTATATAGAACCATTTATTTTAACAAAAGCGTCATTGTCCACGAACTTTTTGGACAACCCTCGTATATACCTATACCCCTGTATGTACTACACATACCCCTGTACATTTATATATATTACGTTGTCTGTGACAAGAAATTAATAAAGTCTTTTTATTAACTATATTTCATTCTATAATTTATACCATTCTTTTCAATTTTTCGCATTTGAATCCGAACTAACCGTTATCCATACACTTGTATATGATATGATTTCGAGATCACCGTTAATCATATCAATGTTACCGAAAGTTTATTACTTATTCGAAACTATGTATATACATACATACATCTTTTTTCTCTCTTTCAGATGGCTTTATAAAATTTAAAAAGATTTATAAAGAAAAAATTAAAACACACTCAAAAAATAGTGTTGTCACGTTAATATAAAAAAAAACACAAGGAAGGACAGAGAAAGAAAAAATCATA
>NW_026931629.1:0-4709 GCF_032062105.1 Saccostrea cuccullata
GTTTTTTTTTTGTCAAACCATTTAGTTCCTAATAGTTATCATCTGTCAATGGAGATGGTACATAAATTAAATGGGAAGATGTTATTTATTCTTTCTTAAAATTATTTAAAAGATCAAGTTTTTCTGTGCGTGAAAAGAATTAAAATCCTTTGATGACTGCAGTTCTTGCAATGCTGCTGATGTGAAGTATTTATTATTCATGTACTTTTTGCATCACGATTTTTCTGTGAAATGAAAATTCCCTTTTCAAAAAATACTTGGGTCCTGGCATCTGAAGTGACTTGTATCAATCGATGGCGATGATTTGCTTCTTTTTTGCAGACAATACAGTAGCGATGAGTCTTTGGTGCTGATTTGATGTGCAGTTTGATAGATTTTTGGAAGCAAATGTTTGAGAATGATAATCCTCTAGCTTGGTTTTTGCATGGTTTGACTTCCGTAACAGCGTTGACCTTGTTTCTTCGAAGATCTTTGCAGACCATCGTGAGCACAGACGATCCGAATCAGTTATTACATGCTCCTCTTCATTGGTTAATTATATGTTCAAAACGGCAGTAAAACAGTGTCTACTATTCCCTGTCTGGCAGCGATTCTCACAAAAACAGCAGATAAATGATTTAACCATTGTCCAACGAAGAAATAATTGCTAAAAATGGAAAATAAAAACAATTTTCATCATTGCTATTATAATTCATCATAACCTCCCCACCGGTCACGGTAGCCTAGTGGTAGAGCGTTCGCTTCGTGATCGGGAGGCCCGGGTTCATTTGATCGCGGCGCCGCGTCATACCTAAGACGTAAACAAAGGTAGTGACTGTTCATTCGCCAAGCGCTCGGCACAAAAAGAGAAAGTCACGGGTCTTTCAGATATGCCCTTTAAAAAACGTAGGTCCCCTGTCACGGTAGGCGCTGGCACGAAAAAGAACCCTTACTGCTCAATGGCCCTGAGCGCCGAGTATAGGTCTAAATTTGAAGCCCTTCACCGGCATATACTGTGACGTCTCCATATGAGTGAAAAATTCTCAAGAGGGATGTTAAACAATATACAATCAATCAATCAATCATAACCCCCCCCCCCCTTAATTCTAGCCGAAACATCTCTGTTGTATGCTTATATTGCACAGTTATTTATAATCATGTGGAGAGAGACAAAACATAAAATGACAGCTGAAATGATATCCTGGAAAAAATGTTGTTAACACTTATCTGTGAGTGCGCTTTTTGAAATATTAGGATTTTATAATGTGACAAGCAAACCATTTATAGTATATGTTCATGTGTATCCTGATGAGGAATGTTAAACTATCTACTGAACAATTCATTGAAGGCTACAACACACACTATCACTATTCAATCAGGCTGAGACTAGGTCAAATGGGAGTGTTATACTAGTGTCTCAGAACTCGCATTTAACTTTCCTTGAAACGTAATTCTTTTTTTTAATTTAGTTTGAAAATGTCATATAAAAGGCCTGCCACCCCCTAACTTTGTTTTAGGAAATTTAAATTCTGTGTTAATGCATTCTTTTTTTGTAGAAAAATTAACAGTCACGCCCACTTTCTTTATAATATAAAACCACATAGCTATTTTTTCAAGTGCCCCTCGTATAAATGACTAATAGTCAAATCCTTAGGTTAATACATTCAAATATCTTTTTGCCCATTTGTTCTTGTTAACTTTAATCAAATATTTTTTAAAATATTTTCTTTTTTCCATTTTATTATTAAATCAACATTCGATATTTTCACACTTAATACTAACACAGTACTGATTCTCAAAAACAGCATATCCTTTCCCCATCCCATTGCAGTTTTATGTGTAATTAAATTTAATCTTGGAATATTTTTTTTGTGAAAATAACCACCTATGTTACAATTTGGTATTTAGATTAATCAGAATTTGCTTTCATATACAGGAATCAAAGAAAGACATTTTTTCCGTATTTTGGAACAAATATGCTTATTTAAATGCCCTGGACAAATGTCTGAAAGAAAATACAAGGCTATAAGACAACACAAATATAAATTATTTCATAAATCTTTTTTTTTCACTATGTATGTATACAAATGTATTTCTATTTTTATTTTGGAATGCCTTACACCCTAGTGTATAGTGCCCCATTAATTTACACCATAGTAACCCATCATACTTTAAAAACTTTCATTGATCAAACTCTGTTGCAAGAAATGGATATGGTGACGGTTTAATGCCTTACCAAAGATAAAAAGAGAATATTAACTGAAAATTAACGAGAGTCGTAATATTATCGCTATACTATTGGAACTCCATGGCATATTACGGTTACTTCAATGATCACTGATGCATGCATGCACGATATGCATATCGTGAATTAAATCAATTCATATCCTTTAGGAATCTTGTCCTGGATATTTTAATATTTCTATGTCTATTGCTGTATTTACAAAATCAAAATTAAACAAGACACAAAAACAAACATTAGACCTTGCTGTTTCTTTGAAAAAAAAATACAATGTTATGTAATCATAAAACGATGTTCCAGGGTTTTCAACGGATTCATACACTGGTGAACATCGTTCGTATGTCGGACGACTATTGGCGAATATTTAGTCGAACATCGACCGATGATCGGTTGATGTTTGTTGCGAACTACTCACCCCCCCCCCCCCCCGATGACCTCAGATTAAACGCACACTTGATGGTGCTCGGCCATACATCGACCAATCCTTGTAACATGAATAAACGATGGGTTTGCGATGATCAGCGATGTGGGGCATCGGTGGAGACATAGCTGATTTTAAACTACAGCTTATTTTCTACCGATTACACCCACCGATTCGCAAAATGGCCTCAGTCACCGTCCGATTACTATAAGTGTCCGTCCGGCAACTACGCCATTTTGCACAAAAACGCATCGATTTCTCATCGTGTACCCCATTGCTGGATAATGTGACTGATACTTTAATCCGAATTAGATTATTGGTGGTGAACTGGTGATATTGATCATTTAGAAGTTTATTGTTGTCAATCACTCTAATTGTTATGGTCTCCTACATGGATGGATGTCTGTTAACCAACTTGAAATTCGGTTAATTCTTTTGAGCTGACTATCTCGCGGGTCTTGATGCCGCCCCTGGCTCGAATTAGCAATTTAAATGTATGTTAATGTAGCCGTGAATTATCGAAATCTGTTTCATTCAGTTATAAACACCGTGTCTACTCTTCAAAGAAGGATTGACCTATCTGCTTTACAGTGTGCGGTTTTGGATATCAAGGTTTTATTTCTATGCCAACTTTTTGATTGAGACAATATTGCACAATCAATAATTTTCCAAACTGATAACCATCTGAGGTAATGTCACAGGGTAGAAAATATAGCTTTAAGTAAAATTAAATCTTCAAATTTACTACAACCTCATGTTTCCGCAAAATTAATTAATTGAACTCATCCCATAAGCCAAAATTCAAAATATTTCCCCCCGGTCCAGTCGACACCATTCCTAATACATTAAAAATCAAGTTTAATTTTAATCTAAATTTGTCAAAAACAATTTTAAAAAGTTTTTATATAAAACTTTTATAAACATAAAAAGATGTCAACAGGTTAAGTTTTTCATAATTTGAATTTATAATGGGGAATAAGGAAATATTTTTTGTCATTTCATTAAATAATGTATAATTTTTTGTGTCCCTTTTTGTTAAATATAATTAAATTTTGGACTTTGAATCGTAAGGAAAAGTATTCTCGAATGGGGAAAAATTGAATTTTGAATCTAGATCCATATAGAATAAAATGTAAAATTGTTTTCTCCCCAACATCTTTTTTTAAAAAAAAAGTTCAAAATATTTTATCTAATTTTCTAAGGTATAAAGACAATAAATTCGATGAATTGCATAATAATTTTTTTCTACACTTCCTGAGCATGATTACCAATAGTAAAAACTGCCAATTGCTACAATTGCTAAAACCTCATCCAAATACCACAACATTAACTCAGCATTTTCGTGTAGTTTATTATAAAACTAAAAGAAATAAGGTAGAATTATAATTTCTCTTATAATTTCAGTTTAATATCAGTTATTTTTGTCTTTTTATCAATATTTCATCTTTTTTACCTGAATGTCAGAGTTCAAAAATCGTCAACTTTTCCAATGATAATTCCTGATTTAGCAGTAAACATACTTTTTCGCAATACAATCTCTTAAAACATCTTTAATCTATCAAATTTGAGTAATTACAGGTTTACAAAATAATCCAGCACTTATTGCACCAACTTATTTTGTGGACCACACGTTTTTCCGTGAAAATAGTACTTAAAGAGGTCTGCGCATGCGCCTACCCCCATCTGGGGATACGATTTTCCTACTTCCTTTTCCCCCCTTTGGGGGGTAACTTACTGAAAAGATTTTTGTTTCAGATATTAACAATTTACTTGAATTTTCCCGTTTTTTAATTCGCCCCCCCAACTGGGCGAAATGGGAAAATTTTTTAATACAGTGTGTGATTCACACAAGTTTTACTTTAAATAAAACTGGTAACAAATCAAAAGAAAACAACTAACTCTAATAAATAAATTAATTTAAAAAACTAAGTTTAAGATAAATTATTAAGTTAAAACACGGAAAAGATTTATCTACTTACCTTGATTAAAAAAAAAAAATATTCTGGCAACACAAGGAAAATAAGTATTAAATATAGATGGTGAGCGGCATCTATAACAGATAAATTA
>NW_026931630.1:0-48551 GCF_032062105.1 Saccostrea cuccullata
GGTGTAAAGTGTAAACAAGGGTTCATAAGGAATTAAATGTAAAAGGGAAAAATTAAAAAAATTTTTTGATGGTCCAAATTTTTGTATCAATAAAATAAAAATTTTGATATTTTCTTTTCAGATTATCAGAGGAAATTATTAATATATAAAAAACTAAATTGATTCGTTGCGAGCAACGTCTTCCCCGTCCGATTCTAAAATAAACCAGAATCTTGTCAGATGAACTTACTGGTTTGTACTTATAGCAAAGGAAGAGAAAAGTACTTAAGCAGTTGGAAATTGAAACTTTTCAACAGATAAATAGAATAATTATCCTTGATTAAGTCTCTTTATGTTCTTAGTGCAGTCTACTTTTCATGCAACATTTATATTATAATCAGACTAAAATTGTATTTGGAGTAGCATTTTGAAAGAATTTCACAGAAATTTCTATTATTAGTAACTACGGCAACACCGTTCATCGAAATCAAAAACCGCTACACAGAATTATGTATCTTACTGTAGTCTACTTGTGTGCCAAGTTATATTGAAATCAGACTAAAACTGTAGAAGGAGTAGCATTTTGAAAGAATTTCACAGAAATTTCTATTTTTAGTAACCACGGCAACACCATTCATCGAAATCAAAAACCGATACATAGAATTGTGTATCTTAGTGTAGTCTACCTGTGTGCCAAGTTATATTGAAATCAGACTAAAACTGTAGGAGGAGTAGCATTTTAAAGAATTTCACAGAAATTTCTATTTTTAGTAACCACGCAACACCGTTCATCGAAATCAAAAACCAATATACAGAATTATGTATTTAGTGTAGTTACTTGTGTGCCAAGTTATATTGAAATCAGACTAAAACTGTAGGAGGAGTAGCATTTTGAAAGAATTTCACAAAATTTCTATTTTTAGTAACCACGGCAACACCGTTCATCGAAATCAAAAACCAATATACAGAATTAGTACTTAGTGAGTCTACTTGTGTGCCAAGTTATATTGAAATCAGACTAAAACTGTAGAAGGAGTAGCATTTTGAAAGAATTTCACAGAAATTTCTATTTTTAAAACACGGCAACACCGTTCATCGAAATCAAAAACTGATATACAGAATTATGTATCTTAGTGTAGTCTACTTGTGTGCCAAGTTATATTGAAATCAGACTAAAACTGTAGGAGGAGTAGCATTTTGAAAGAATTTCACAGAAATTTCTATTTTTAGTAACCACCAACACCATTCATCGAAATCAAAAACCGATATACAGAATTGTGTATCTTAGTGTAGTCTACTTGTGAGCCAAGATATATTGTAATCAGACTAAAACTGTAGGAGGAGTAGCATTTTGAAAGAATTTCACAGAAATTTCTATTTTTAGTAACCACGGCAACACCGTTCATCAAAATCAAGAACTGATACACAGAATTATGTATCTAAGTGTAGTCTACTTGTGTGCCAAGTTATATTGTAATCAGACTAAAACTGTATGAGGAGTAGCATTTTGAAAGAATTTCACAGAAATTTCTATTTTTAGTAACCACGGCAACACCGTTCATTGAAATCAAAAACTGATACACAGAATTATGTATCTTAGTGTAGTCTACTTGTGTGCCAAGTTATATTGAAATCAGACTAAAACTGTAGGAGGAGTAGCATTTTGAAAGAATTTCACAGAAATTTCTATTTTTAGTAACCACGGCAACACCGTTCATCGAAATCAAAAACCGATACACAGAATTATGTATCTTAGTGTAGTCTACTTGTGTGCCAAATTATATTGAAATTGGACCAAACTGTAGGAGGAGTAGCATTTTGAAAAATTGTTTACAGACAGACAGACGGACAGACAGACAGACGACGGACGCATTACTATCGCATAAGCTCTTCTGGTCTCTGACCAGTAGAGCTAAAAAACCAAAAAATCCAGCAGAAAAAGTGACAAAAATACGGGCACACGGGGAATGAACCCGGGTCGCCCGCGTGAAAATCAACGTGCTATTTATTCCGCCATTGGGAACCGCTGCTTCAAATTTTTCAATGCAAATATCTCGAGACCTGCCTTTTCGATTAAAAAACAAATTACATATTAAGTATCCTTGAAAGAGTCTCTAAATACCATAGCAATATCAAAGAAAAGTATTAAAAAAACAAAAAAGTTGAAAAATTGGACTTTTTAAATTGGCTTCGGGTAGCGACCGGAACTATTGACGACGAAAAAGGGTTGGGTTTTTGGGAAGAATTATCACCAATTTTTTATAATCTCTGGAAAGTTTCACATTGATATCTTTTACCGTTCCCCAAATTAATCCGTGGACAAAATGTCAGGAAAATGGTCTGAAACTTGGCACCAAAAGGAATTTTGAAAAAATCATTTAAAAACTTGGAAAATATCCCAACACCTTTTTTTTCTGAAAATTTCATGAAATTCTATCCAGTGGTTGTCGAAAATTGTGTAAAAAAATAATAAAAAACCCAGAAACTCTTGTTGCTACAGCAAAAAAAAGGGTTTTCCCGTTCTCCTCTATTAATCTCTGTGCACATGCAGGATGTTTTTTTTCTATTTTAAAAAAGACAGACGTATAATAAACTAGTAGACTAATTGTTCAGTGAACAATTATCTCATTTCCACCTTTTAAAGACATTTGATATCATTTGGGCTGAAAAGAAAGCAAGAAAATAAATAAAACAGCTAAATTTCTCATCTACTAGGATTTTGCAGATTGGGCTCTGCAGTTGGTGTATAAAATGACTCTAAGATACTTCCTGGATTACAATGAGTTACTTGGTAGCTATTCCACTGTATGCCATCTTATTGAATATAGCAACTAGTGGAAGGCAATGCATCCAGGAATTCAACTTTGGTGATATATGTGACAGTCTATCTGAGGGGTTGAGGGTAGTAATTTATTGGCTCTCTAGTGTGATTTAATTGTTGACATTTGCAATTCTAGTAGTAGATTGTTTTGTTTAGCATTTGATATTGATAAATATATTCTTGAAATGGCGATAATATTGGTTAAAAGTAATAAAATTCAAGTAACACAATGCCTTGTCAACATATGAAAAATTAGTATTTTTAATGTTAGTCTGTATAAAGTTTAGATTAAGTAATATTAAGTTGCTTTAAATATTGCTTATTACCTTTCATTTATTATTGATGTAATTAAATTATTATTATTGTTCTCACTTTTTCACATTCTTTTTTAAAATGCTGGTGTACTGTTAATAGAGAAAATATATGAAATAATTATCTCCCCTTGTTATAGTTTGTTTCAAAAAAAATTCAGTGTCTACATAGATAAAATTATACATAAAAATTAAATAATATGATGTTAAAAAGCATTTAAATTTAAAAGGTTTTAGCGGTAAAACAGGTTCATCATATATGTTTTTTAATTGTGTATTTTGTGGAAATAAAAATTTTAAAAACTAAATAATAAATCTTTTTTTTTAAAGATTTTTAAAAAAGCTTTTAAAATTTGAAAAATTTTATAAGTGAAATACCAACACAAAATTATCCACATTAAAAATGATTCTTTAAACTTAGTTATTATGTACACTGTTCATGATTTTGTGTTGAAAAATATACTTTTTTGTGCTATGTTGTATATACATGTTTGCATTATTTTCAGCACCCAACAATTTATTTCATTTCTTCTTTAATTTATTTCTTTTTATTTCTTTTTATTTGATTTTTTTTTTATTCATTTTTTTTCCCTTTTTTTAATTTTGTTTTCATTTTTTTTTTTTTATTTCAGTTAATTTTTTTCTTTTTTTTAAATTTTTTTTTTATTTTATTTTTCTTTCATTTTTTTTTAATTTTTTAAATTTTGTTTTCATTTTTTTCTTTTATTTCAATTTCATTTCATTTTTTAAAAATTTGTGGTAATCTCAAAATCAGTTAATCACTGTTTTTCACCCCAGCCTTCATTTTTAAACCTTTTTTAAATTTATCATGGATCTGTTGTATGTAAACATCCAAGAAATTTATGAGAAACATAAGGGCGGTGAAGTTTTACATTCTAAATATTCACAAAAGCATTTGTGGTGCCCTAGGCGTTTCTTGTTTACAAATAAGTAAATTCGATTGTTAGGGAAAGTCAAAAAAATAGAAAAAAAAGGGAACATCTTAAGAAAAAACCAAAAAAGAAAAGTATAATGCATATTCCCCAAAAAAAATTTAATTTCCCAAAATTCAAAAAAGAAAAAAAAATCAAAATGAACAATGCGGGAAACAAAAGAAGTTTAAAAAATTAAAATCTCCAAAATTTACAAAAAAAAATTGACAAAAAAAAAAAAATTTTAAATTAAAGAAAAAAAACGCAGTTTTAAAAAGGACCGCTTAAGGTCTGTAAATATGAGGAACATCAATGGGAAATTTAAAAAAAAGAAAAAAAAAAACAATTGAAAATTTTAAAGGAAGGGTAAAGGGTTTTTAAAAAAAAAAATAAATAAAAAAAATACAAAAAGGAAAAAGGTTTTCCAATGTAACACTTTTAAAACATATGTCAAAAATATTAAAAATGAAATGGATCTTTTATTAGCAGAGAAAGAAAATAATGAAGAAAAATCACAAGACTTTGTACAGGTAGAAAAAAATTTAGATTTCAAAGATATGTCTTGAAGGAAAACCTTTTAATTTTAAATTAAGAAATTTATATTATATTTTTAATAAGCCATATGTTTGGCATTGTACATATTGCACCTATTATTGAAGCCTGTTTTAAGTTGTTTGTATTAATTATAAAAATTACCAGTAAAAAGATTGGAATGTGTCTGATAGTGAATGGTAATTGTTGCCTAGAAATCAACTAAATGAAACTCTTTTAACTTGTACAAATACAACAATGCATAGAGACGAACGACTTAAAAAGGCAAACATTTTTACTGCGTAAAATTTAACACAGGAGAGAAAATTTTAACAGCAGGTGTGAGAGAAGTTTGTAATGGAAAGAGTGAGACATATGTCAATTGTACAAAAGAGATTATAAATGATTTATCCTCTAGCAAAAATGATGCTTCAAATATTTTAAATTCAGTTTACTGTTTTATGACAGACAGAAGCGCAACAGAACAAAAAGTAAATGATATTTTAAGCAAAGATATTTCACATACTGTTCATTCTTTTAAATGCTGCATTCATCCACTTTTACAGTTCTCAGAAGTGTGCTTTGCAGAGGCTTTTAATATTGAGAAGGAGTTAGAAGTTAATTTTAATGGGTATTCAAATTCATTGAAAGAACCTTTTATTTTGTTTCTTTTAAGAAATGTTTCAAAGTTTTTTTACAAAAGATGGTGCTGGGGATCCAAACATTTCAGACATTTTTATGAAATATCATGGAGAGAAAAAATTCCAATTATGAATTTCAGAGGAAACAGGTTTAATGTTTCTTTTCATAATGCAGCAGGTACATTTTTTATCCATAAACTTTTATTACAATATATGTTCTCTATGAAAAGTTCATACTCTTTTTTACAGAATTTCATTGTTTTATCTCTGCAAAATAAGGTTATTTTATGTCTTTTAAGAGCTTTAGGAATTTTATGCAAATTAATTACAGAGCCTTACTTTGCAAAGGCGTCAGAAGTTGGGACATTATTAGATATGGGTTCTGTATATCAGAGACTTTTATTTGTTTTGAATATGTATTATGAAAATCCATTACTGGCTCTAAAACAAGAGTTAAGATTATTTTATGGACCACAGTTTTATGACAATGTTTCAGACTTTTTATTTGATTGTTGTTTACACAACGATCTAACCGCTGTATTTTTAAAAAGATTTTGTGGTGTTTTTAAAACAAAAGTTGAGAAAATTTTTAATGACTTTTTGTCAGGTGGTAAATATTTTAATGTAACTCAAGATATTTTAGAAGAATGTTCCTCATGCGTTACAAACAATATTTGTGTAGAAAGACTGTTTGGAAAGTTAGATTATAGTTTAAAAGCAGGCTCAACTACCAATATAAATACAATTGAAAGTTTAATGATTTTTAATGACAACGATACAAAGGAATGGTTAGACGAGAAAGATGAAAGTAAACTAAAATTAATTATTGAAAATGCTCGTAAAGAAAACCGAAAGTTCATGGCCTTACAGAGGGAAAGAAAAGACATATTATTTCAACAACATATACAAGGTTTGAAAGAGAAAGAAGAGGAGACAAATAAGAAGAAAGAGAGACAGACAGAGGGTATAGACAAAACTTTAGAGGATATGAGGAAGCAAGGAATTCGGGAAAGCAAGGACATGATTGACAATGAAATTGAAAAGTTGAAAACAAAGAAGAAGAAACTATCTGCTCTTAAAAGTCAGATAAATATGTACAAAAAAGTTTTTAAAATTAGTAAAGAGCACAAACATATATGCCAATATTCGAGCAAAGGCAAACAGTTTGATATTACACAACTGAAAAATAATTTACTACAACTTCTGAATATACGACAAACAAGTGTTAATGTGACCTTGTGGGGAAATAAATAATACATACATGGACTAATAGTGATGGGGGAAACTCTGATTGGGAAGGACAGATTTTAAGTTATAAGGATGGAGTGTTAAAGTATATTAGAAGAAATTTATTTCTTCTTGCCATTTAATATGTTCAATCACCTTAAATTTGAGATACACTTTAAAATTTCATATAATGGGTGGAGGCTAATCAGGCTATAAGTACATTAACTATAGTTCATCACCTTCATCACAATATCTCAGTAAAAGGATCAGGCTCCTGACTTACATAGAGTTTTTATGATGTACATACTTTTTTTTTTACTAGCATGTCACATGTTAGTAAACTCTAAATAGATGGACATACAGTGAAACATGCTTTTATAGAACATCTTATAAGTAAACTAATTCATACTGAAAGCAAAGTGATTTTCATCCCCATGACTATAGATATTATACAGCCATATTTTAAAGTGTATGTTGAAATCAATGTTTTCAAATCCATATTTTTATAAAGGATTTGCAAACATAAAATACTTCTGTGCACCTTTTAACTGCATGTGTTTATTTATTTTTGTTTATGTTTTTTTTTGTTTTTGTCTAATTGTTTGTGTCTGTATTGCGAAAAGTTTTAATGAATTTAAGACTATTTAAAAAAATTACAATCATTTTTGAATAGAAATGTTAAATCTTCAATATTAGATATTTGGTATGTTTCATGGCAAAAAAATATATTAATATAACTGAAACGCAGGATAAGAACAGACACTTATTTTCACATTTTGCATTACAGGTGCTATACTGGAGTGATAAAGAAAGAAAACAAAGTGAAGTTTATGATTTGACTGAAAGAGAGATTAACACAGACATAAAAGAGGGATTTCTATTTATCAGAGGTAATGAACTTACACAAATTGTAGAACATTATTGTTCTACTTATATTACTGTTAAATGACATCAGTTTAATGTCAGCATTGTGAAAGTTATTATTTTCTAAATATACATATAATTATATATTTCCTCAGACACAACTAGATTTGACCACTGCTACGCAGCTTCTTAAACACCCTATCCTTCTGTGGTCATCTGCCATCTTGCTTTCCAATATTTGTGCAGGACAAGAGGTCAAGGTAGTCACACTCAGTCAGTGTGGGACTCCGCGCTATACTGTATACCATTGTGAATACCTTGACCTTAATAACCCTTGAACAAATATTGGATTTTGCAAACTGAAATTACAGTGATACAGTGACTGAAATTTCCATAAAAGGTAAATACATTTTTTATGAAGAAAATATTAACTCATTTTATATTATATATACATATCATATTTTTATTTCATTTTTTTTTAGCCGGGCTCATTTCTCGTAGAGAAATGCCCGGCTATTGCGACGGTGAGCAACAGAAAATGCTGCTTCTTCACCGCCAAATTAAATTTACGAGTTAGAATATAGTACGTCTGCGCAATCACCTTTGAGGCAATACAAACACTGAATTAAACTTTCATAGTTATCTGAAATTGTCAAAAAATAATTATAATAAAATACTTTATATCGTTTTCGATGATTAATCATTTGGTTAAAATATGCGAAAGGTTTTCATCAGGTATCCCTGTCTGCGTCATATTCTATAAATAAAGGGTGTACTAATACAAATGCGGGGAACACCATTAATGCTTTGATGCAAAACTCCCCGCTGAGGACCCATCTGTGCATAATTATTTTACCTTAAATGCGGTCCTACTAAACAGAGAACCCTAGAGAACTCTAGAGAACCCAAGAGAACTTGAGGTTTATATGGTGAATTTTGATACAGTAAAATTTGTCTAATCCGGACTCTGAGTACTCCGGACTTTTGTCCATTCCGTCTACAAATTTTAGTCCCATGCACTTCTTTAACAAATTCAATAAAAAAAATTCTGTGTAGTCCGGATACTGTCTATTCTGTATTCCGAACGGCCATACTGGTCCCAACTGCTCATAATTAACGGTAATTATTCCCTCTAATCCGGCCACACCTGAGTTACTTCAGAGCAATTAACACCTTTCGTGGTGGATGTGATAATCCGTGTTTACATTAGCATGATTAGTGCCATGAGACGTACTCTGTGAAATGCGCGGTGACGCAGCCCACTTGAAAAATATATTATATAATTAAATTACAATTTAAAAAAATGAACTTTGTTTTAACTCCTTTTACCACATTAAAACATAAACACAAAAATATATGTACGCGATTTACAAATCAATATATAAATCGGGATCGAAAATCGAACGCAATTCAAAATGGCGCCATAACACTGTGGGGGAAGACGTGAATTTTTACATAAAAATTAAAAGTTCAATCTAATAATTAGCACATCGTAAATAATTGCGCATTGCTGTTAATACATTGAATGAGATCTTTGACAAGCGAAACCCGGTCCGCTTGATACATAGTAGGCCTATATTATGCGTGCCTGTCCTGTATATTTTGATTGAGGTAACATTTCACCCGACTTTCATACTTCGTGATTGAACAAATAAGAAAATACATTTAAGTCATGTGAGACTATTCTATAATTTCAGACTCCAAAATATTAATTTATTTCATCATTTAATTTTATTTATAATATGTATATGATGTACTTGTAAATAAACAACGAAATTTTCGAAATTGATATTTTCCTGCATTTTTCCTGCACTCCGGATTCTGTCTAAACCGGCCAAATTTTATGGAACCGGCGGCAGCCGGTTTGGACAAATTATACTGTATATTTTATGCATGATTGGGTTGATTTTTATTAAATAAATCATATTTTATACATAAAATCAATTAAAAAATTATTTTATGGACGTTTTCACCAGAAAAACGTAACAAACTAGATGGTGAAATATTTTCTGACATCCCGATCCCGATTGAATTTCAAAAACATTGTACATTTATTTATGTATTTATCAAATAATTTTACGATTATTTTTCACATTAATTTTTATTTAATTTTAATAATATATAGAATTCGTAATCATTTACTCTGATCTAAAACATGTTAATTAATTTCTTACAAGTTTTATCACAAAGCTATGATGAAGTCTTCTTAAGAGATTATAGTACTCTTTAAAAATAAGCCACAAAACTTGTCAAAATATATATTTTTAAATTTAATTTTGTTCTGGCATGACATATTAGTTATTTAAAATATAAATAAATTATTTACAGACAGTAAATAATTAAAAATCATTAGGGTTCTCTAAGGTTCTCTAGAGTTCTCTAGGGTTCTCTGTTTAGTAGTAAAAAATAAATAATCTTGCTGCATCAGTGTTCATTTACTTCAGTTGGTATGTAAAACCCCGAAATGATACATGTGACACATATTTTACGCTGTTAAATTATAGCTACATTTTAATTAATTTTAAAGCTTTTTAATACTATATATGACATATATAGATATATATATATAATCATCTTTTCAATGTCTGAATCAGCTTGCTTTTAAACTGTCATTCCGGTCTTTGTTCATTACCCTGTAAATGAGCTCGGCTTTTAGTACTTCTGAGTACTTTGATATTATCTTCTGTTCACTGTCTTTGTCTTTTATTTTTAGTTCATTTTCTTCATCTTTTATATTTAGTTTATTGTCTTTGTTTTTTGTGTGTGTCAATCTTCATTTTTGTTTTGTTTGCGTTTCATTTTGCACAGCATTTATGGTAAAAATTCTGTTAACAATCACTTTTGTGCACATTTATATATAATCCTTCCGTGACGTCATCCACCATCTTGCTTTCTACCTTCCTCTGACAACTACATATCATCATCATGACTGAGTCAAAACTTTTGAAATATTTAAACCTTCCCGCACCAGAACCATCTGGAAAAAAAATATACCAGCCTGTTGTCCTCTCTGATAGTAAGGGAAAATGGCTCGAAAGAGCAATAACCAACAAGGTAGACATTATTTGGTTTTCTAAAAGTGGCGCGAAGATTGAGGACAGTACCGAGTGGCTCAAAACAAACATAAATAACAAAATCAGGAAATATGGAAATGTGTGGCTTTATGTCTGGTTAGGTACTATTATACCTGCAATTTGACCAGTAGAAACAATAAGTACATTAGTCTAAACCAAAATAAAAATGAAGTCGTAGAAAATATACAAACAAAATTTTATGAGATACTGTAAACCAACTTTTATTCGCGTGCGAGAAATATTCGCGAATTTCGCGACCTACTCTAACTCGCGAATATTAATCGCCGCGAACCATTTATTTTGCTTTGTATTTGTCGAGAATATTTCCTCAGTCGCGAAAATTAATCGTCGCAGATTGGTTTCAAAATGACGAATCGCGAATAAAAGTTGACGCGAATAATAGTTGGTTTACAGTAATTAACATTATGAATAAATATCCAGGCTCCAAAGTCACCATCTTAGAAGTACCACCTTATTCAATAAAAGCCTGGAATATAAAGAAAGGACACCCAAACCCACAAATTTTTGAAGAACAAGATAAGGAACTAGAAGAACAACTTTAAACAACAAAATAAAGGAAATCAACACTAATCTTAAAACCCATTCACCAGCATTTTCTGTAGATCTACACAAAACCTCCAAAACAAAATCAGGAACAAAGAAAACATCAAAACTCAGGAAATTTACTAATTTTTCCCTTTTGGCCGATGGAATCCATCCAGGATCATTAATTGCCAAAGTTTGGTTGAAAAAAATCAGAGATCAATCTATAAGAGACTGCTGGGCCTGAGGAAACAGACCAAGATATACAGAACCCAAGTCTAATATTTGTCCAGTTTGCAGGCAAATGACTTGGTAGGGAAAGAAATTTTGCATACAATTATTTTATCTTCAACTAGAAAACTGACCAGTCAGCAAGGGCCCCGCCATGGGGTAGAATTAAAAGGGTGCAGCTTACGGAATGATTAAAAAATGTACGAAGAATAAGCAACAGCAACTGTATTCTTAAAATTTCAAGATAATTCCTGAATATTCAAAAACCTGAAAATAATATCCTTGTATTTACATTAGACAGTGAAGAACAACTTAACATTGAATGTATTAAACAATTATGAAGCTTGTGTTATATAGAATGCCAGCCTTCAATGAATGCAAATATCATGAAGGCTTGACCTTAACTTCAAACAAACAGCAGTTTCAGACAAAGGTTTTCATTAATCTTAAAGATAAAGAAAAGCCTATTAAATTTTCTGCAGCAGGCTAGATAATTGATCCCAAAGGATTAATTGTACCTCTCTCATCATTTTCTTCTAAAGTTACAATATTTAAAGAATTTTTTTCAGTATTAATGATAGAATGGGTTTTTTATAAAACTACATTAAAAATTAATTAACATTAAGTGAAAAAAGTAAATAAAAAAATCTTCTTTTAATCTATTTCTTGTTTTTAGAGTTCAATGAGATCATAACTATTAAACAAAAATAAATTATAAAAATTTATATCTAAATCCACATTTCACAGTGTTCATAGCATTCCAAATTGACTTAACTTCAAAACAAACTTCATTTGCAGACAGAGGTGGTAATTCATCTCAATGTGACAGATAAAGATAATGCTCTGGATTTTCTTCAGGAGGAAAGCTAATTAATCCCAAGGGACTCATAGCCAGCTCTCATTTTACAATGGGAACATCTTCAGCAGTTATCTCTCTTTACCAATGCATTCTAAAGTTAAGGAATCTACCCCACCACCCCAGCTCCAAACCAGGGGACATAAAGAACCAAGCTTAGCATCAAAATATGTATTTCTGCCTACTGAACTACCATACCAAATTTGTACTTGATTGGGCAACCATAAAAAAAGTTGCCTATTCATTCTTATGCATAGTTAAGGAATCTACCCCACCACCCCAGCTCCAAACCAGAAGACATTGAGAACCAAACTTAGCATCAAAATATGTATTTCTGCCTACTGAACTACCATACCAAATTTGTACTTGATTGGGCAACCATAAAAAAAGTTGCCTATTCATTCTTATGCATAGTTAAGGAATCTACCCCACCACCCCAGCTCCAAACCAGAAGACATTGAGAACCAAACTTAGCATCAAAATATGTATTTCTGCCTACTGAACTACCATACCAAATTTGAACTTGATTGGGCAACCATAAAAAAAGTTATTAGAAAAAAACAGAAAATTTGTGGACGGAAGACAGACAGACTGACAGACGGACAGACAGAGTGATTACTATAGGGCACCCGCAAATCCTTGCGGGGCCCTAATAATGATAATTTTACACTGTTTCACAAAATTGCATGGCACTTAATAACAATTTTTTAAAGCATATCCTCTAAATAAATTTACAAGATGTCAAATGGCCATAGTGATCAGCCAAGAATAATAAAACAGTACAATACAACAATGTAAAGGATCTACCGGTATAAAAGTAAATATGTAAAAGACAACTCATGGGCAAAGAAGAAGATTTTCCAAGTAATAATGCATTTTTATTGTATGATTACTAGCTAAATCTCCACCCTTCCTCCAGAATCCCTGTCAATTTAGAACTTAATTTTGATAAAGGGCTCTGTAATTATTACATTAGTGCCAAAAGTTTGACTGTTGTCCAACCTAAAAGAAGAAGATTATTTAAAGATTGCATTAATTCTGATGGTTTTGCTCCCATCCCATAGGCTGCGGGGGGGTGGACATGAAATTCACAATGTTTGACTGTTTGTTTCCCTTTACCCACAGATGCTATATGCCAAAATTGGTTGTCACTGGTTCAGCAGTCCCAGAAAAGAAGCTGATGATAATAAAATGTTCACACACAATGCACAATATAACACACAAAAAAAATGGAAGACTGAAGTACATATATGTACATAGATGACTTAAAAAAGGGAACTTTTATAAGTCAATTCAGAATTTAAGAAAATATCCATAATTTTCTAACAAGAGAAGCATATTACTCATTTATTAAAGTAAAGTCTTTGCTTTCATTATCAAAAATACTAGGAATTGTGGAAATAAGTCAAAAAATTTCAACGACTGAAAAGGTTGAATGTAAAATAATTCATTAGAATTGTAAAAATGGATATTATTGAATTCATTCAAGGTGTAAAAAGTCACAATATTTCATTTTCTTTCAATTTACTATTTCAACAATTTGAACATACATCAGTCAATCTTTTTTCTTCTTCATATGATGCATTCATAACTGTCTAATTATCAATGGTAGTATGTTTATGTCTTGTGCATGTTTTAAAATGTTCATACATTGTTTATGTTAATGTTTTTGGTGTAAGGTGTATTGCCTAAATGTTCATTTGAAATATATGTAATATCTATTTAACTTAAAATATTTATAACTGTATCAGCCATACTTCTAAATTTTATATATATTTAATTACTTATTTATGGCTAATAAGAACATCTATGAATCATATTTTACAGTGTATACTTGTTTAATAAACTAAGGAGCTGATAAGAACAGGTTTATAATCTCTAAACAAACGATATTTTAGGTTGTGTACTGGGATGATAAAGACTGGAAGAATGACTGTGACTTTCAGTTAACAGAGAGAGATAAGAGCTGAAGATTATTGACTACATTTTGAGAAGAAGACTATAGAAGGTATGAAGTAAGAGTTATCTTTCATTATAAGAATTACTCCTTCAATAATGAGATTGAGTTACTGCCCTTTGGAGCCAACCTCCACTTCAGGTAGAGGTTATTTGAACTTATTAGGTCTTTCCACCTTTCTGTGGAAAGACCTATTGATATTCTTCTGTTTATTAGGTCTTTCCACCTTTCTGTGGAAAGACCTCTTGAAATGCTTCTGTTTTTTATTTTATTTCTCACCTTATGTTTTGACACCGTAAGACTTATCGAAAAACTTTATAGTTCATAATACTGGATATTTAAAGTTATTCCGAAAAACGACCCACATATTTTAACTTAGACCCTTTATGCAGTTATTGCCCCTTTCCCCGTAAAGCTTGTTATTGCTACTCCTCCGAAACCGTAAACCGTAGAGATGCAGAACCTTCACTAACGTCTTCAACTAATTTAGGAGACTTTCCAATCTATTCATTGCAAAAGTTTTCTTCGACCCCTTTAATGAATAACTGCCCCTGAAAGTTTATAAATTTTACAAAAAATTAAAAATTTTCAAAACGAAAAGTCGTAGAGACATGAAACAAACTGCATAATATTCAATTACCTTTTGCCTTCAAATTCATTTCAAGGTCAAAGGTCAAGGTCATTCCAAATATGAGAAATAAATTTCTCTTAATAGCTCTTATGTCCTTAAACATATACAATCTATCTTATGTCTTTAATATGTACTTTTGGAACTCTTTAGAAGATATAAATTTTGGCCCCTAAGATTGACCCTTTTAAAAGTTGTTGCCCCTTGTGCTAAAACCCCTTGTTATCGCTACTCCTCTGAAACCGTAAACCGTAAAGGTATGAAACCTTCACCAATGGCTTTGCCTAATTATGGGGACTCTTCAATCTATTCATTGCGAAAGCATTCGGTGAACCCTTCAATGAGTTATTGCCCCTAAAATTTTTTGAATATTACAAATAATTAAAAATTTTCAAAACGACAAGTCGTAGAGACATGGCACCAACTGCATAAGATTCATTGACCTTTGACCTTCAAATTCATGTAAAGGTCAAAGGTCAAGGTCATTCCAAAAATGGAAAAATTAGCTCTTTTTATATCTCTTTTGTCTTTTAACATATACTTAATGTCTATGCATCATTAATATATACTCTTAAAACTGTTTCAAAGATTTCAGTCTTGTCTCTTAATATTAACCCTTTTAAAAGTTATTGTCCCTTGTGTGAAAAACCTTGCTATCGCTACTTCTCCAAAACCGTAGACTGTAGAGACACCAAACCTTCACTAATATCTTAAGGGTTCTTAGGCCTTACTTTACTGTATAAGTGAAAAATGTATCTGATGAACCCTTATATGAGTTAATGCCCTATAAGTTCTTTGTACTTACAATTAAACCTTATTACTTGAAAACTATAAGTCGTAGAAGCATGGGGGCAACTGCTTTGTGACCCTTGACATTTGACCTTGAATATTTTTTCAAGGTCAAAGGTCAAGGTCATTCTTCTTTTTTTAAATTTTCATTTTTTCTATGTTTTAAGAGAGTTCTGGTTTCTTTTTCATGGAATTTAATTTTTAGGAGTCAGGTATAAAACAAATTTAAAATTCAAAGAAGGTGGAAAGACCTCTTATTGTTCTGTGAACAATAAGTCTCCTTGTTATGTTCCCCAAACGAAGTTGGGGAACATATTGTTTTTACTCTGTTTCTTATTATTATTATTATTATTTTTCTTCTTCTTCTTCTTCCTGGGTACTTTTTTGTCCGGGAATGATCTCGTAAACTATACATCCGACTAAGGTGAAATGTTTTTAGGGTCAGTAGACATGTTCTGTAGATTTGCGGAACGAAGGTCATTTTGCGCGCACGTGCTTGCAAGAGCGTGCACGTGCAACATGTGAAATGACCGATTTAATTGATATAGGCGTAACTTTGTAAATTTTTGATGAAATGTTTTGAAACTTATAATATGAGGATATATTAGAAGCATAGACAATATGACATAGTCAAAATAGCAAGATCTCACGCGCATGCACGTGCGCTTTGCTCTGATTGGCTGAAACTAAAGTCTCAATATCTTTCTTATTTTTTGATGAAATCTTTTGAAATTTTGAAAATTGCCATGCATTAGGATATCCTACAACAAGATATATAGCAATTATCATGAAAACACGTGCATGCACGTGCGCTGCAATCTGATTGGCTTAAACTTTAAATAGCTATAACTCCCTTGATTTTCAACCAAACAGGATGGGATTTGGAACATAGATAGATATACTGGACTACTACAAGAAAATATGGTCACCATGCACATGCATACACGTGCATGTACGTGCGCTGCACTCTGATTGGCTGAAACTTTAAACAGCTATAACTCCCTTGGTTTTCAACCAAACGGGGTGGGATTTAGAACATAGATAGATGTAACGGACATCTACAAGACGATATGGTCACCATGCTCATGTATGCACGTGCGTGCACGTGAAATGAGCAAAATCAAAAACACACTTGAATGAGCGTATCTTTTTAATACTTTTGGATAAAATGCTTTAATATTTAGTATATAAAAATACATAGATTGTGTAGACAAGATGATATGGCCATTATGCACATCCATTCACATGCGCACGCAAAATTTGAATGAACTTTGTACACTTCTGGGTAAACGTTATTAAAGTCTCAAATACATCGAGTTTGTCTTATTTAATGAAGCTTACAGGGAATATGGCACCAAAAGGGAGTTGGGGAGCGTTTGGGGAACATCTGTAACGGTCCCCGTTACAATTAGCACTAGTTATTCTTTTTTTCATTATTTTTCCGCCGCATGTTTTTTTGTTTGAAGATATATCGAAAAGATTTATAGTTTATAGGAATGTACTCCGTAAAAGATGTTTTCAGTTGACCCTGCGTAAATGAACCTTGACCGCTTTCGAAGTTATTGCCCCTTTCGCAAGAAATGCTTGTTATCGCTACTCCTCAGAAACCGTAAACCGCAGAGGTATGAAACCTTTATGAATGTCTTCGACTAATTAAGGGAACTCTTCAATCTATTCATTGCGAAAGTATTCGGTGACCCCTTCAATGAGTTATTGCCCCTGTAACTTTTTGAATTTTACAAATAATTAAAAATTTTCAAAACAAGAAGTTGTAGAGACATGGGACCAACTGCATAAGATTTATTGACCTTTGACCTTAAAATTCATGTAAAGGTCAAAGGTCAAGGTCATTTTAAAAATGAGAAAATTAGCTCTTTTTGTATCTCTTTTGTGTTTCAACATATACTGAATGTCTATGCATCATTAATATGTACTCTAAAAACTGTTTCAAAGATATCATTCTTGTCCCCTAAGATTCAACCTTTTAAAAGTTATTGCCCCTTGTGCGAAAAACCTTGTTACCGCTACTCCTCCAAAACCGTAGACTTTAGAGACACCAAACCTTCACTAATATCTTAAGGGTCTTTAGGCCTTACTTCACTGTATAAGTTCAAATGGATATGATGACCCCTTATATGAGTTATTGCCCTTTAACTTCTTTGTACATACTATTAAACCTTTTAACTTGAAAACTATAAATGGTAGAAGCCTGGGGTCAATTGCATTGTGACCCCTGACCTTTGACCTTGAATATTTTGTCAAGGTCAAAGGTCAAGGTCATTCCAAAAATGAGAAATAAAGCTCTTTTTATATATCTTTTGTCTTTTAACATGTGCAATCAGTCTTTGCATCATTAATATGTACTCTTAAAACTATTTCAAAGATTTCGTTCTTGTTCCCCAAGATTGACCCTATCAAAAGTTATTGCCCCTTATGCGAAAAACATTGTTATCGCTACTACATTACTGTAGACGGAAGAGGCATGAAACCTTCACTAATGTCTTAAGGGTCTTAGGGCACACCTTCATTGTATAAGTACTAAAGGGTCTAATGACCCCTTCTATGAGTTATTGCCCTTTAACTTCTTTGCACTTAAAATTTAAACTTATAACTATAGAACTAAAAGTCGTAGAGGCATGGGGTCAATTGCAATGTGACCCTTGACCTTTGACCTTGAAGATCTGAAAAAGGTCAAAGGTCAGGGTCATTTCAATTTTTTTTTTCATTTTCTTTTTTTAAGCCATTTCCCTTGAAATTAGATTAGAGAGTAAAATATAAAACTATAAGAAATTTAAAAAGGTGGAAAGACCTCTTATTGTCCTGTGAACAATAAGTCTCCTAGTTTCAATAACAATGGGAAGGATAACCAATGAAATTCTTTCTATTTATAACTAAGTTCTGCACTTGAGGACCTATTGATGATCATTATATTACCAATGATTTCTATTTAATTTTTAGGTGGAATAGCTAGACTCGGGGACAACCATGATTTCATTGATCACGCAAAGAGAGCACGTTCAAAACATTGTAACACGCTCCTAGGTGTATATATGAGCTTGAATGAGATTGTTTTCGAGTTAAGATGTAAGGGGTAGGGTCTGATTAAAATTACGATATACCTAATAATATGAATAACATGCATTTGATCTGCGCATCAAGACGGAAGCGTAAGTGAAAACGTTGTGAAATGTCCCATGTGTACCTGCATCATATGCATTATACATGTATTAAAGAGATGTTTGAAAATATCCGATTTGAGTTGTTTTATGTTTGAAATGGATGGCGATAAATTATTTAAGAGCATGTGAGAAACATGAGCGAGAGATGCAAGGCAGTTTGTAATTATGGAAAAGGAAAACAGAGATCGGGTTCGGGTTTTAACACTCCTGACCGAAATAGGCATGAAATTCAATATAAGTAGCATAAATAAAATTCCAAACATGTAATTCTAGATGGGAAACACAGGGAAGAAATGTGTATTTCTTTTTACTATGCTGAAAGTCGCTATTTCTTGGGATTGTGTTATTCTAGAAAAAAAAAAAATCAAATTTCAAATAAAAAATCAAGATTCATTCTATTAATATTAAATCCGAATAAAACTGAAATAAATTCCATACACTAAAGAAAGCAAGAGTACTTGGTATTATTCATATACGTTAAGTTATGTTAACTACTCAGTTGGAGGATAGGAAATCGTGAGACCGGAAATCAATTTTTAACAGATATTTCTAGTTACTCTAGACATTTGCAGTCTGAATTACATGTTCTAAAATCATTTCAAATACTCTTTCTATAAAAGATATTTATGGGATAGTATGATACTCAATTTATGCAGTTTTTCTCTCATAACCGGAAGTTGCCGTATTTGTTTCTGGTGGGACGGACATATATCAGAACAACCAATAAGATGCAATAATGTGATGCCGAGAAGAATTCCAACAAGAGGCCCACGGGCCACATCGCTCACCTGAGAAGCTTTGACCATTCTGTTCTTTACCAGATTTCACCCTTGTTATACATAATGTATCCCCACATTACCCCACTGATCATAATTTAGACATTTTGAAATCTACACTACCCCATGATCCTTCCATTGGCACATACATGTATGTTTCAGCTTTTTTGGCCCAGTGGTTCCTGAGAAGAAGATTTTCAAAGATTTTTCCTATATATTTCTATGTAAAACTTTGATTCCCTATAATGGCCCCACCCTTCCCCCGGGGGTCATGATTCCTACAATTTAGAATTTACACTACCCCAGGATGCTTCCACATAAGTTTCAGCTTTACCTGGCCCAGTGGTTCTTGAGAAGAAGATTTTTTAATGACCCCACCCTATTTTTGTCTTTTCTTGATTATCTCCCCTTGCGAGGGGATATGTCCCTTCATTTTAACAATTTAAATTTCCTTTTACCCAAGGATGCTTTGTACCAAGTTTGGTCAAAACTGGCCCTGTGGTTCTTGAGAAGAAGTCGAAAATGTGAAAAGTTTACAGACAGACAGACAGACGGACAGACGGACAGACGGACGGACGGACGGACGGACGACGGACAAAATGTGATCAGAAAAGCTCACTTGAGCCTTCGGCTCAGGTGAGCTAAAAAGAAAAGCTGAAATTTCTGATTTCTTTGATCACTTCCTGTGACGACCGGAAATGACGGCGAACGATCTTAACCCTTATGAGTTTCCTAACTTATCAAGATCTATTACTCATTCAAGTCTGGCGTCTCCATCTCTTACCGTTTCCGAGATCTCTTTGTTATAACTTCTCATATTGAGGACAGAAAATCACGCGACCGGAAGTGAATTTTACAAAGATATTTGAGGTTACTGTAGACATAAGCAGTCTATATAACATATCTAAAAATCACTACAAATACTTTATGTATAAAAAATATTTATGGGAAAGAAAAATACACAAATTATGTAGTTTTTCTCTTATAACCGGAAGTTGTCGTTTTAGTTTCCGGTGGGACTGATATATTTCAAAAATACAAATAAGATGTTATAATGTGATGCAAAAAATGTTTCACACAAGAAAAGTTAAAAATTTTGATTTTTGGATCACTTCCTGTGACGACCGGAAGTGACGGCGGACGATCATATCCCAACTGAACTTGCCTACTTATCAAGATCTACCACTTATATAAGAGTGGTGCCTTAATCTCTTATCGTTTACGAGATCTAGCTATGGTAACTTCTCATTTTGAGGACAGAAAATCACGCGACCGGAAGTGAATTTTACAAAGATAATTGACGTTACTGTAGACATTTGCAGTCTGAATAAGATATCCAAAAATAATTTCAAATACATTACGTATAAAAAATATTTATGGGAGAGAAAAATACTGAAAATATGCAGTTTTTCTCTTATAACCGGAAGTTTTCGTTTTAGTTTCCGGTGGGACTGATATATTTCGAAACTACAAACAAGATGCTATAATGTGATGCAAAGAAAGTTTCAAAAAAGAAAAGTTGAAATTTTCGATTTCTGTGATCACTTCCTGTGACAACCGGAAGTGACGGCAGACAACCTTACCCCGATTGGTTTTGCCTACTTATCAAGATCTATTAATCATATAAGTTTGGTGTCTTAATCTCTTACCGTTTCTGAGATACGACTCGGACAAAACTTTTTTGAAAAAAGCGGAAATTGGACATATATGACGACCGGAAGTGACTTTTGAAAAACTGAAAACTGCATCTGAAAGATATTTTTACTCTCCATCATCCCTGAAAATTTCATGAGAATCCGTCCAGTCATCTCTGAGAAATCGTCAAAACAAAAAGGCAAAAAAAAAAATAATAATAATAATAACTAGAAACTCTTGTTGCTACAGCAACAAATAAGGTCTTCCGTTCTCCTCTATTTATCTGTATGAAGGATATTTTTGTATTTAAAGAAAAAGACATACATGTAATATCAATAAATAGATAGAGAAAATGCAAAAAAAAAAAAATAGTTCCTCCAGCTGGGCTCGAACATATAACCTTCTGTTTGCAAGTTAGACACGCTAACCACTGAGCCATCGAGTTCTACACCTTAAACGGTATTTTGTAAACTTATTATTCTAAGGAGAAAGGAAATAGTTTCGTAGTAAAGTCCCGGTCAAATTTCTTTAAAAATTGAGATATTCCCTGTTTGAGGTGATATTTGATGTAGAGAAATGATTGGAATAATTATAGGACAAGTTTGCAGTGAATCAAAGTGCTTGCTGAAACATATAGGTATTACTATGACACTTAGCATATACAGAGCTGTAAATGCGAAACTGATACACGTGGTCAGTTGCAGAGGAAAATCAGCTGAAAAGCCGTAGGCCTTAGAAGAATGTGTGTTTCTCAGAGGGAAAGTACCACATCTCAATTGGTGAATTTTCTTTAAGGCATAGATTGAGTTACAGAATACTGGGTGTGTTATCCTGCTCGGAAAAACAAACCAAAATCTGCGTAGTCCCGGGGTGTATTTGGTACATGTGCACTCTAATAGACAGAATACATGTCATTTGTTGACATTATTTGTGAGTCATGGGTATTTTCTCATCTCCACATCGTAGAAAGCGAGATAACTGCAATTTATATAACCTAAATCTAAATTGCGTGGAAATTGATCTGATTGAAAAAAAAAAATCACCATTTCCGAAATTCATTCGATTAATATTAAATGTAAATAAAATTGAAATAAATTCTACATACAAAGGAGATCAAGAATACTTGGTATTAAAATTTCGTATTTGAGCAGGAGAATCGAATGTTATTGACAAAAAGTGAAGAAATACCCAATACAAGCTTTAATTAATTTTCGTGCTCATTAGCACCTAAATTTCAGACAGAAAAAAAATGTAGTTGTTGCCGATACTCATTAGAATTTTATTATATACTTCAGAGACTCACTGCTACACACTCAGGACACTTTCTTTGATGTGTCTTCTACTGCAATCCTTAAATTTCATGTCGATCTGTGGCGTCGTTTGAACTGTAGAAAATTTTTCTAGGTTCCTATTGATTTAAAAAAAAAAGAAAACTAGTGCTAATTGTAACGGGGACCGTTACAGATGTTCCCCAAACGCTCCCCAACTCCCCTTTGGTGCCATATTCCCTGTAATCTCTATTAGATAAGAAATACTTTATGGAATTTAGACCTAATCAAGGTCTTCCCAGAAAAATACAAAATATATTTAAAAATAGGCATTGCACACGTGTTTATGTGCGTAACGACCATATTATCTTGTCTACATTATCTAAAATATTATTATATACTTAATATCAAAGCATTTAATCCAAAAGTATTAAAAATACACTCATTCGAGTGTATTTTTTATTTTACTAATTTCACGTGCACGCACGCGCAAGCACGTGCATAATGACTACACCGTCTTGTAGGAGTCCATTATATATATATTTATGTTCTAAATACAATCCTGTTTGGTTGAAAAACAAGGGAGTTATAGCCATTTGAAGTTTCAGCCAATCAGATTACAGCGCACATGCATGCGCGTGATTTCATAAATTTTTATCTTTATCGTATTCAAGGATATCTAAATGAATGACTATATTTTAAAATTCGAAACATTTCGTCAAAAAACAAAGGATATATAGCCATATAAAGTTTCAGCCAATCAGATTGCAGCACATGTGCATGCACGTGATTTCATGATTTTGTCTATATCATATTTTAGAATATTCTAATGCATGACTATGTTTTAAATTTCAAAGCATTTCGTCAAAAAACAAAGGAGATATAGCCATTTAAAGTTTCAGCCAATCAGATTGCAGCACGCGCACATGCGCAGGCTTTCATGAATTTTTTTATATATCATGCTATAGATCTTCATTATGTAGGACTATGATCAAAATTACAAAAGATTATGACAAGAAACAAGAAAGATATTGAGACTTTAGTTTCAGCCAATCAGAGCGAAGCGCACGTGCATGCGCGTGAGATCTTGCTTTTTTGACAGGAAATCATGAGACCGGAAGTCAATTTTTAACAGATATTTGTAGTTACTATAGACATCTGCAGTCTGAATAACATCTTCTAAAATCATTTCAAATACTCTTTCTATAAAAGATATTTATGGGATAGTATGATACTCAATTTATGCAGTTTTTCTCTCATAACCGGAAGTTGCCGTTTTTTTTTCTGGTGGGACGGACATATATCAGAACAACCAATAAGATGCAATAATTTGATGCAGAGAAGTATTCCAAAAAGAAAAGTTGAAATTTCTGACTTCTTTGATCACTTCCTGTGACGACCGGAAATGACGGCGAACTATCTTAACCCTTATGAGTTTCCTTATTTATCCAGATCTATTACTCATTCAAGTTTGGCGTCTCTATCTTTTACCGTTTCCGAGATCTCTTTGTGATAACTTCTCATATTTAGGACAGAAAATCACGCGACCGGAAGTAAATTTTAAAAAGATATTTGACGTTACTGTAGACATAAGCAGTCTATATAACATATCTAAAAATCACTACAAATACTTTATGTATAAAAAATATTTATGGGAAAGAAATACTCAACTTATGTAGTTGTTCTCTTATAACCGGAAGTTGTCGTTTTAGTTTCCGGTGGGACTGATATATTTCAAAAATACAAATAAGATGTTATAATGTAAGGCAAAAAAAATTTCATGAAAGAAAAAATAAAAATTTTGATTTTTTGGATCACTTCCTGTGACGACCGGAAGTGACGGCTTACGATCTTATCCCAACTGACTTTGCCTACTAAACAAGATCTACCACTTATATAATTTTGGTGTCTTAATCTCTTACCGTTGACAAGATCTAGCTATGAAAACTCATTTTGAGGACAGGAAATCACGCGACCGGAAGTGAATTTTACAAAGATATTTGACGTTACTGTAGTCATTTGCAGTCTAAATAACATATCCAAAAATCATTACAAATACTTTATCTTTAAGAAATATTTATGGGAAAGAAAAATACTGAAAATATGCAGTTTTTCTCTTTTAACCGGAAGTTGACAATTTTGTTTCTGTTGGGAATGATACATTTCGAAACTACAAATAAGATGCTATAATGTGATGCAAAAAAAGTTTCATAAAAGAAAAATTGAAATTTTCGATTTCTTTGATCACTTCCTGTGACGACCGGAAGTGACGGCGGACGATTTTAACCCAAATGGGCACGCCTACTTATCAAGATCTATTACTCATATAAGTTTGGTGTCTTTATCTTTTACCGTTTCTGAGATATGACTCAGACAAAATTATTTTGAAAAAAGCGGAAATCGGACATATCTGACGACCGGAAGTGAATTTTTTAAAACTGAAAACTGCATCTGAAAGATATTTTTATTCTCTATCATCCCTGAAAATTTCATGAGAATCCGTCCTGACGTCTCTGAGAAATCGTGCTTTTAAAAGGGAACAAAAATAATAATAGGAAAAAGAACCAGAAGTCTCTGTCGAGACTGAAGCTCTACTGGTTTGTTCTTATAGCAATGGAAGGGAAAAGTTCTTAAGCAGTTGGGAATTGAAACTTTACCACAGCAATAAAAAGAATAATGATCCTTGATTAAGTCTCTTTATGTTCTTAGTATAGTCTACTTGCATGCCACATTATATTATAATCAGACTTAAACTGCAGGAGGAGTAGCATTTTGAGAGTTTTTAACAGAAATTTCTATTTTTAGTTACCATGGCAACACCGTTAATCTAAATCAAAAACCGATATACAGAATTATGTATCTTAGTGTAGTCTACTTGTGTGCCTAGTTTTTTTGAAATCAGACCAAAACTGTAGGAGGAGTAGCATTTTGAAAGAATTTCACAGAAATTTCTATTTTTAGTAACAACAGCAACACCGTTAATCCAAATCAAAAACCGATACACAGAATTATGTATCTTAGTGTAGTCTACTTGTGTGCCAAGTCATACTGAAATCAAACCAAAACTGTAAGAGAAGTAGCATTTTGAAAGAATTTCACAGAAATTTCTATTTTTAGTAACCACGGCAACACCGTTCATCGAAATCAAAAACGGATACACAGAATTATGTATCTTAGTGTGGTCTACTTGTGTGCCAAGTTATATTGAAATCAAACCAAAACTGTAGGAGAAGTAGCATTTTGAAAGAATTTCACAGCAATTTCTATTTTTAGTAACAACGGCAACACCATTAATCGAAATCAAAAACCGATAAACAGAATTATGTATCTTAGTGTGGTCTACTTGTGTGCCAAGTTATACTGAAATCAAACCAAAACTGTAGGAGAAGTAGCATTTTGAAAGAATTTCACAGAAATTTCTATTTTTAGTAACCACGGCAACACCGTTCATTGAAATCAAAAACCGATATACAGAATTATGTATCTTAGTATAGTCTACTTATGTGCCAAGTTATATTGAAATCAGACCAAAACTGTAGGAGGAGTAGCATTTTGAAAGAATTTTACAGAAATTTCTATTTTTAGTAACAACGGCAACACCGTTCATGGAAATCAAAAACCGATACACAGAATTATGTATCTTAGTTTAGTCTACTTGTGTGCTAAGTTATATTGAAATCAGGCCAAAACTGTAGGAGGAGTAGCATTTTGAAAGATTGTTAACAGACAGACAGACAGACGGACAGACAGACAGACGGACAGACAGACGGACGGACGACGGACGCATTACTATCGCATAAGCTCTTCTGGTCTCTGACCAGTAGAGCTAAAAGGAAACAGTAGAATCACTATAAGGTCTTCCGTCTGAAACGGAAGACCTTAATAAAAAGAAAAAAACAGTAGAATCTCTATAAGGTCTTCCGTCTGAAACGGAAGACCTTAACTAGATGAGATCTTCTCAGGTCTTCCTTTCGATTTTTGATAAGATCATAAAACAACTTTAAATGAACAAAAAAGTTCATATCAATTATTCAAAAAAGTTATACGTGAGAACACATTTAAGAGTGAAATCTATAAATTTTTAACAACTTCCGGTCTTTAAAATTCACTTCCGGTGTGACCGGAAGTACTTAAAATGACCTGTAACTCCTCTCTGAGTGTGAAGGAATCATCCCTGATAATTTCGAGGAAAAATGCTCATTTTTTGGACTACTTCCGGTTTGGAAAAAATAACTTCCAGTGGACATAATATTACTCGAGACACTCTATTTGCCTCCATAAGAAACATTTAAAAAAGAGAAAAATAAAATTTTACTTATTTTTTAACTACTTCTGGTGGACAACGGACGCGACGGCAACAAAAATGTTATACCCTTCTCAAATCTACGAGTCATAATCTATCATCCCTGAAAGTTTTAGGACTCAATCTCCAACCGTTTTCGAGAACACTCTCGGACAAAATGACACTTAAAAAATAGAAAATTGGCTGTATCTTGCGACCGGAAGTGACGACGGCAAAATAAAAAAAAACGCATAAAGTTCAAATAGTTTCCCATCATTGCTGAAAGTTTCATGAAAATCTGTCAAGGCGTTCTCGAGAAATCGTCTGCACAAAATCGGTAAGAAAAAAAATAACTAGATACGATCTCCTTGCGAGCAACGAGTGGGTCTTCCGTCCGATTCTTGATGAGATGAGATAAGATTTTGACTGAGATTTTCATTCTAAAATAATTATAAAGGTTTTAAAGAAGAACGATTTGCCTCCATAATCTGTAAAGAGACATTGAACATGACAAACTTAAAAATCCACTTTTGGCCCCTCATGGCCCCTAATATTAGGGATCTGCCCTTTTTTCTTCATATCCTCTTAAAGCTCTCATGATTTTTATCACTTTGTGATCAAAAACTATTCAGAGATGCATTTTCGTTTTCGAGATATTAGCAAAAGAAATATTTAGGGGCCAACCCTTCAACTCCTTAATGGGGATGTTTAGCGAAAAGTGAAAGGTTGCATGTTGTTCAGAACATTATTTTGAACACCTTTTGTTCAATATTACTTATCAAAATATTTACCACTTTTGAGATATAAAGCGTCAAAGATTTAGCATTCTGGCCTCTTGTGGCCCCTAATATATTATGTACCATACTACATAAAAATCATATGTGGTTCTAGATGGTTGAGATAAACATCTTTGCTTCAGTAATGTATTACAAAATATTAACTGATAAAGAGTTTTCGATTGAAGACCTTTGACCCCTCTTGGCCCCTAATTTGAGTGCCCAGCCCCTTTTTCTGGATTTTATCTTAAAGCTCCCAGGATTTTGAACACTTTCTGTTCAACAACTATTCAGATTTTTTTTTTTCCGAGTTATTAGCAAAAGAAATATTTAGGGTCCAATCCTTCAACTCCTTACTGGGGACGTTTAGCGAAAAATAAAAGATTGCATATTGTTCCAAACATTATTTTGAAATGTTTTGTTGAATATTACTTATCAAAATATTTAGTAATACCACTTTTGAGATTTAAAGCCTCAAAGATTTAGCATTCTGGCCCCTTGTGGCCCCTAATTATGTACCATACGATATTAATATCATAATATACAGTTGTAAATTGTTGAGATAAACATTTTTGCTTCAGTAATGTATAACAAAATATTGACTGTTAAAGAGTTATTGAAAAAAGATTTTTAGCCCCTTTTGGCCCCTAATGTGATGAGTCAGCACTTTTTTCTTTAAATCTTCACATTCTGCACAAATTTTGTTCAGTATGTCTTAACAAAATAATTATACTTTAAAAGATATAACACAAAATGTCTTGAAAATTCACTCATGATTCGTGTCCTAGATTTCGACCCCTACCGAGCTTCCATATTGGACCTTCCTGAAAAATTTTAAATCCAATGTGCAATTCAGCAATGTGTCGTCTATCATCGCTGAAAATTTCAGCTCTCTAGCTAATGTCGTTTTTGAGTTTACTCATGGACAAGGTGACCCTCTAAAAATAAAAAAAAGGGCGATAACTTCCGACCGGAAGTGATTTTTTCAAAATTGAGTCAGGGGTACAAACTTCAGATAGAAGCTTATAATATCTGAAAATTTGAACAAAATCAATCGAGCCATCTCCGAGAAATCTGCTGCACAGAAATTGTAAGAACAAGAAGCCCATGGGCCAGATCGCTCACCTGAGCACTATGGGTAGGAAAAAGTAGAAAATGGCTATTTATGGTAAAGTTTAAATCCAAAAGTAGTCCCATGACCAATCATGGATTTGCTATTTTTTAGAAAATGATTTTTAAAGAATTTTCCTATATATTTCTATAAAAACTTTGGTCGGCCATTTTGGCCCCGCCCTACCCCTGGGAGTCATGATTTGAACAAATTTGAATCTAAACTAGTCTTGAGCATGCTTCCATATAAATATGATGAATTATGGCTTTGTCATTCTTGAGAAGATGATTTTTAAAGAATTTTCCTATATATGTCTTTGTAAAACTTTGGTCGGCCATTTTGGCCCTGCCCTACCCCCGGGGTTCATGATTTGAACAAATTTGAATCTACACTACCTGAGGATGCTTCCATATAAATATGATGAATTATGGCTGTGTCATTCTTGAGAAGAAGATTTTTAAAGAATTTTCCTATATGGTTCTATGTAAAACTTTGGTCGGCCATTTTGACCACGCCCTACCCGGGGGGTCATGATCTGAACAAACTTGAATATACACTACCTGAGCATGCTTCCATATAAATATGAATAATTATGGCTTTGTCATTCTTGAGAAGAAGATTTTTAAAGAATTTTCCTATATATTTCTATGTAAAACTTTGGTCGGCCATTTTGGCCCCGCCCTACCCCCTGGGGGTCATGATTTGAACAAACTTGAATCTTCACTACCTGAACATGCTTCCATTTGGATATGATGAATTATGGCTTTGTCATTCTTGAGAAGAAGATTTTTAAAGAATTTTCCTATATATTTCTATGTAAAACTTTGGTCGGCCATTTTGACCACGCCCTACCCAGGGGGTCATGATCTGAACAAACTTGAATATACACTACCTGAGCATGCTTCCATATAAATATGAATAATTATGGCTTTGTCATTCTTGAGAAGAAGATTTTTAAAGAATTTTCCTATATATTTCTATGTAAAACTTTGGTCGGCCATTTTGGCCCCGCCCTACCCCCGGGGGTCATGATTTGAACAAATTTGAATCTACACTACCTGAGCATGCTTCCATATAAATATGAATAATTATGGCTTTGTCATTCTTGAGAAGAAGATTTTTAAAGAATTTTCCTATATATTTCTATGTAAAACTTTGGTCGGCCATTTTGGCCCCGCCCTACCCCCGGGGGTCATGATTTGAACAAACTTGAATCTACACTACCTGAGGATGTTTCCCCATAAGTTTCATCTTTCCTGGCACAGTGGTTCTTGAGAAGAAGATTTTTAAAATATGCCACCAAATTTTCATTAATTCCCAATTATCTCCCCTTGAATTAGGGCGTGGCTCTTCATTTGATTAACTTGAATCCCCCTCACCCAAGGATACTTTGTGGCAAGTTTGGTTGAAATTGGCCCAGCGGTTCTTGAGAAGAAGTCGAAAATGTGAAAAGTTTACAGACAGACGGACAGACAGACAGACGGACAGACAGACGGACGCCGGACAAAATGTGATCAGAAAAGCTCACTTGAGCTTTCAGCTCAGGTGAGCTAAAAAAAGAAGAATAACTATATATGATCTCGTTGCGAGCAACGAGTGGGTTTTCCGTCCGATTCTTCATGAGATAAGATTTTGATTGAGATTTTCATTCTAAAATAATGCTTTTCTATAATCTGTAAAAAGACATTGAACATTAAAGACTTAACAATCGGCTTTTGGCCCCTCACGGCCCTTTAAATATTAGGGATCAGCACTTTTTTCTTCATAACATCTTAAAGCTCTAAGGATTTTGATCACTTTTTGTTCAACAACCATTCAGAGATTCTTTTTCGTTTTCGAGTTATTTGCATAAGAAATATTTATAGGCCAACCCTTCAACTCCTTAATGGGGACGTTTAGCGAAAAAATGAAAGGTTGCATATTGTTCAGAACATTATTTTTAACATCTTTTGTTCAATATTACTTATCAAAATATTCCCAACTTTTGAGATATAAAGCGTCAAAGATTTAGCAGTTTGGCCCCTAATTATGTAACATACGACAATAAAATTATATTATACAGTTGTAGATTGATGAGATTAACATTTTTGCTTCAGTAATGTCTGACATAATATTGTCAGCAAAAGAGTCATCGATTAAAGACTTTTAGCCCCTCTCGGCCCTTAATTTGAGTGTCCAGCCCCTTTTTCTGGATTTTACCTTAAACCTCTAATGATTTTGAACACTTTTTGTTCAATAACTATTCAGAAATTCTTTTTTATTTTCGAGTTATTTGCAAAAGAAATATTAAGGGGCCAGCCCTTCAGCTCCTTAATGGGGTCATTCAGCAAAAAATGAAAGGTTGCATATTGTTCAAAACATGATTTTGAACATCTTTTATTTAATATTACTTATCAAAATATTTCCCACTTTCCGTCCGATTCTTCATGAGATAAGATTTTGATTGAGATTTTCATTCTAAAATAATGCTTTTCTATAATCTGTAAAAAGACATTGAACATTAAAGACTTAACAATCGGCTTTTGGCCCCTCACGGCCCTTTAAATATTAGGGATCAGCACTTTTTTCTTCATAACATCTTAAAGCTCTAAGGATTTTGATCACTTTTTGTTCAACAACCATTCAGAGATTCTTTTTCGTTTTCGAGTTATTTGCATAAGAAATATTTAAAGGCCAACCCTTCAACTCCTTAATGGGGACGTTTAGCGAAAAAATGAAAGGTTGCATATTGTTCAGAACATTATTTGTAACATCTTTTGTTCAATATTACTTATCAAAATATTCCCAACTTTTGAGATATAAAGCGTCAAAGATTTAGCAGTTTGGCCCCTTATGGCCCCTAATTATGTAACATACGACATTAAAATCATAATATATAGCTGTAGATTGTTGAGATTAACATTTTTGCTTCAGTAATGTATGACATAATATTGTCAGCAAAAGAGTCATCGATTAAAGACTTTTAGCCCCTCTCGGCCCTTAATTTGAGTGTCCAGCCCCTTTTTCTGGATTTTACCTTAAACCTCTAATGATTTTGAACACTTTTTGTTCAATAACTATTCAGAAATTCTTTTTTATTTTCGAGTTATTTGCAAAAGAAATATTAAGGGGCCAGCCCTTCAGCTCCTTAATGGGGTCGTTTAGCGAAAAATGAAAGGTTGCATATTGTTCAAAACATGATTTTGAACATCTTTTATTTAATATTACTTATCAAAATATTTCCCACTTTCCGTCCGATTCTTCATGAGATAAGATTTTGATTGAGATTTTCATTCTAAAATAATGCTTTTCTATAATCTGTAAAAAGACATTGAACATTAAAGACTTAACAATCGGCTTTTGGCCCCTCACGGCCCTTTAAATATTAGGGATCAGCACTTTTTTCTTCATAACATCTTAAAGCTCTAAGGATTTTGATCACTTTTTGTTCAACAACCATTCAGAGATTCTTTTTCGTTTTCGAGTTATTTGCATAAGAAATATTTAAAGGCCAACCCTTCAACTCCTTAATGGGGACGTTTAGCAAAAAAATGAAAGGTTGCATATTGTTCAGAATATGATTTGAACAACTTTTGTTCAATATAACTTATCAAAATATTCCCAACTTTTGAGAGAAAAAGCGTCAAAGATTTTGCATTTTGGCCCCTTATGGCCCCTAATTATGTACCATACGACATTAAAATCAGAATATGTAGCTGAAGATTGTTGGGATAAACATTTTGCTTCAGTAATGTATGAAAAAATATTGCCTGCTAAAGAGTTATCGATTAAATACTTTTGGGCCCCTCTCAGCCCTTAATTTGAGTGTCCAGTCCCTTTTTCTGGATTTCACTTTAAACCTCTAATGAATTTGAACACTTTTTGTTCAACAACTATTTAGAGATTCTGTTTCGTCTTCGAGTTATTTGCAAAGGAAATATTTAGGGGCCAGCCCTTCACCTCATTAATGGCGACGTTTAGCGAAAAATGAAAGGATGCATATTGTTCAAAACATGATTTTGAACATCTTTTGTTCAATATTACCTATCAAAATATTTCCCACTTTTGAGATATAAATTGTAAAAGATTAAGCATTTTGGCCCCTTGTGGCCCCTAATTATACAACATACGACATTAAAATCATCATAAATATTTGTAGATTGTTGAGATAAACATTTTTGCTTCAGTAATGTATATCAAAATATTGCTTGCTAAAGAGATAATGGATAAAGACTTTTGGCCCCTCTCAGCCCTTAATTTGAGTGTCCAGCCCCTTTTTCTAGATTTCATCTTAACCCTCTCATGATCTTAAACACTTTTTGTTCAACAACTATTCAGAGGTTCTTTTTCATTTTCGAGTTATTTGCAAAAGAAATATTTAGGGGCCAACCCTTCAGCTCCTTAATGGGGTCGTTTAGCGAAAAATGAAAGGTTGCATATTGTTCAAAACATGATTTTGAACATCTTTTATTTAATATTACTTATCAAAATATTTCCCACTTTTGAGATATAAAGCATCAAAGATTTAGCAGTCTGGCCCCTTGTGGCCCCTATTTATGTACCACACGACATTAAAATCATCATAAATATTTGTAGATTGTTGAGATAAACATTTTTGCTTCAGTAATGTATATCAAAATATTGCTTGCTAAAGAGATAATGGATAAAGACTTTTGGCCCCTCTCAGCCCTTAATTTGAGTGTCCAGCCCCTTTTTCTAGATTTCATCTTAACCCTCTCATGATCTTAAACACTTTTTGTTCAACAACTATTCAGAGGTTCTTTTTCATTTTCGAGTTATTTGCAAAAGAAATATTTAGGGGCCAACCCTTCAACTCCTTAATGGGGTTGTTTAGTGAAAAATGAATGGTTGCATATTGTTCAAAACATGATTTTGAACATCTTTTATTCAATATTACTTATCAAAATTTTTCCCACTTTTGAGATATAAAGCGTCAAAGATTGAACATTTTGGCCCTTTGTGGCCCCTAATTATGTATTATACGACATAAAATCATAATATATAGTTTAAGATGGTTGAGATAAACATCTTTGCTTCAGTAATTTATTACAAATTATTTTAAAACTGATAGTTATCGATTGAAAGCTTTTGGCCCCTCATGGCCCCTAATTTGAGTGCCCAGCCCCTTTGCCTTGATTTCACCTTAAAGCTCTTAGGATTTTAAACACTTTTTGTTCAACAACTATTCAGAGATTCGCTTTCGTTTTAGAGTTATTTGCAAAAGAAATATTTAGGGGCCAAGCCTTCAACTCCCTAATGTGGACATTTATCGAAAAATGAAAGGTTGCATATTGTTCAAAACATCATTTTGAACATTTTTTGCTCAATATTACTTATCAAAAAATTTCTCACTTTCGAGTTATAAAGTGTCAAAGATTTAGCACTCTGGCCCCTTGTGGCCCCTAATAATATACCATACGATATAAAAATCATATTATATAGTTGTAGATTGTTGGGATCAACATTTTTGCTTCAGTAATGTATAACAAATGAAAGAAAAAGTGAGCAAGCTCACATACCCCACGCTTCCCCAAAACTCTAAGTGCTGAAAATCCCAGAAAAATGAAAAAACCAAAATTTCACGGTAATATGCACATCTACAAATTGTGTCCTAAATATCTCCAAAGTTCGATGAAATTCTGTGCAGCGGTTTATGAGGAGTTGCGCTGACAAACTGTTCACCACTATATTCAAGATATCCCCAAAAACCTAAGTTGTTAAGTGCCGAAATTCCCGGAAAAATAAAGGAATCGGAATTTCCGGGTAATATGCACATCTACAAACTGTGTCCTAAATACCTGCAAAGTCTGCTGAAATTCTGTGCAGCGGTTTATGAGGAGTTGCGCTGACAAACTGTTCATCTCTATATTCAAGGTATGGTCAAATGCCTAAGTTAAAAAGTGAGGAAAATCCGGGAAAAATAAAGGAATCGGAATTTCCTGGTAATATGCACATCTACACATTGTGTCCTAAATACCTGCGAAGTTTGACGAAATTCTGTGCAGCGGTTTATGAGGAGTTGCGCTGACAAACTGTTCATCTCTATATTCAAGGTATGGCCAAATGCCTAAGTTAAAAAGTACAGAAATTCCCGAAAAAATAAAGGAATCGGAATTTCCTGGTAATATGCACATCTACACATTATGTCCTAAATACCTGCAAAGTTTGACGAAATTCAGTGCAGCGGTTTATGAGGAGTTGCGCTGACAAAAACAAGAGGCCCAGGGGCCACATCGCTCACCTGAGCAATTGGAAAAAGTACATATCAGATCAGAACTGAAAGTTTACTGGGGGGGGGGGGGGGGGGCTTGAACTTTTACCCCCCAGGGGGCCATGATTTGAACAAACTAAAAATCTACACTACCTAAGGATGATTCCCTATAAATATCACTAAGCATGGCTTTGAAGTACTTGAAATGAAGATTTTAAAAGGTTTCCCTATATATGTAAAACTTTTATTGGCCATTTGGCCCCACCCTACACTTGGGGGTCATGATTTGAACAAACTTGAATCAACACTACCTGAGGATGATTCCACATTAGTTTCATCTTTCCTGGCCCAGTGGTTCTTGAGAAGAAAATTTTTAAAGATTTTTCCTATATATTCCTATGTAAAACTTTGATCGGCCATTTTGGCCCGGCCCTACCCCCGGGGATCATGACTTGAACAAACTTGAATTTACACTACCTGAGGATGATTCCACATCGAATTTCATCTTTCCTGGCCCAGTGGTTCTTGAGAAGAAGATTTTTTAAAAATGCCAATAATTTTTCTCTTATTCATGATTATCTCCCCTTGGAAAAGGGCGTGGCCCTTCTTTTGATAAACTTGAATCCCCTTCACCCAAGGATACTTTGTGGCAAGTTTGGTTGAAATTGGCCCAGTGGTTCTTGAGAAGAAGATGAAAATGTGAAAAGTTTACAATGACAACAACGACTATGACGACAACGACGACTACGACGACAGACAAACAACAGACAAATTTTGATCAGAAAAGCTCACTTGAGCCTTCGGCTCAGGTGAGCTAATAAGAAACAGAGTAAAAACAATATGTTCCCCAACTTCATTTGGGGAACATAATAATGTGATATATCCCCCCATCACACACACAATTACAAAATAAATCCGAAAAATATAAAAACTAGAAATGAACATTATATTGAATACAGTGAGAAGCAATTCGGATATTATATTGAGTTTAACATTTAGGAGAGGAACCAGTTCCAGTTTCAAGATAATCATTAATGCATTTTTAGGGATTCCATGGCATCTTCGGTGGATTTTATGGGTTTTTTTTTATATCTTTAATGTTTCAAATAAAAGCAATGGGGGGGGGGGGTGACTTTTAAGACTTTGTTCAGGTTTTACTTAAGTATAGAGACTGTATACAGGGTTATTTTTGCCCTGTCTTATTTTCGCCCTTTCACACTTGCAAACAATTTTGCCCCGTTTTAAATTCGCCCATTCAAAGTTTTGTTTAAGAAATTATACTGTATTCTTTGAATTCGTCCCGTTTTAAATTCGCCCAAATGAGGGTAGGGCGAAAGGGGCGAAAATAAAACAGGGGCGAAAATTTCCCTGTATACAGTATAACATATTTTGAATGAATGTCCTATGCATATGCCATATGTATTGCTAGAAAGGTTGATATGTCGGGGAAAGCCCCCTCCCTCTGAAATTTTTAGAGTTAAAAGGTTCTTTCGGTATGTAATGTCCATGAACCCATTCCCAAGGACTCATTAAAATGTAAAGAAGTCATATACCTTATAAAAATAGACCACCCTATCCCCTGAAAGAGGTTTTGAAGTTGGAGGTAATTTTATGTAGGGATGAGTATCGTCAAAATTCCGTATCACGATATATCATTTTTTCCCAAAATATCACAATAAAATCATGATATTTTTACAAGCTATTTTTACAATGATTTTAGATGACATTATTTTTCTTAAAAATGAGAAATGAATTTTTTACTTTTTTGAAATTTTTATCTACATAAAATTGATCATGTTTGGATGGTAAGGTGCCGTTTTTTTTACCTTTTAATTTATTTTAGGCTTTCCTTAATTCTTATATGAAATGTTGAATAAATAAATGAATAATTTCTGGACTTTGTGATATATACACCCCTCCCCCCCCCCCCAAAAAAAAAAAAATTTGTGATATACCGGTATATCCTCATATCCCTTGTAATAAATTTATTTTTATTTATTATTTTAAATTCTTATTACTTGTTTGTTTATTTATTTTTGCTTGTCAAAAAATTATTAGACTTAACATCTGTGAAATTTGATGCCTTTTTCAAGATCATGCTCCTGGCAAAACTATTTTTATGCATAAATAGAATGTCTATTCAAAAGGAGATTTATTGGCATTTTTTAACAAATATTGGTTTTTTGATAATAAAAAAAATGATGTTTAGACACATAATTTATATATTTTTCTAGAGTTTTGATATATCAAAATGCACATTATAAATAACAAAATTCCACTGGAATAATTTCTGTTGCAGTTTGTTTTAGTTTTGGGTGTTTTTGAGCTAGACTGACTGGACTAAAAGCCCACGGTGTGACATAAAATGATATCCATCGAAATCTTATATAAGAGCTTTGTAATGAATTTTAAAAAATGAAAGTGGTTAATTGTACTGTTCAAATAAAAGCTCCATGTGTAGCACCAGAAACTAGTGCTAATTGTAACGGGAACCGTTACAGATGTTCCCCAAACGCTCCCCAACTCCCTTTCGGTGCCATATTCCCTGTAAGCTTCATTAAATAAGACAAACCCTGTGCATTTTTGACTTTAACAACGTTTTCCCAGAAGGATACCAATTATATTCAATTTTTAGCATTGCACCAAAGCGCATGTGAATGCATGTGCGTTAAGACCATATCATCTTGTCTACACTATTTATATATTTTAATATACTATATATTAAAGCATTCAGTCCAAAAGTAATAAAAATTACTCATTCAAGAGTATTTTTAAATATACTCGTTTCAAATGCACGCACGTGCGTGCACGTGCATGATGATCATACCTTCTTGTAGGAGTCCCTTACATCCATCTATGTTCTAAATCCCATCCTGTTTGGTTGAAAAACAAGGGAGTTATAGCCATTTAAAGTTTCAGCCAATCAGATTGCAGCACACGTGCATGCGCGTGATTTCATGATTTTTTTTCTATTTGTAGGATATCCTAATGCATGACTCTATTTTAAATTTCAAAGAATTTCGTCAAAAAACAAAGGAGAAATAGCCATTTAAAGTTTCAGCCAATCAGATTGCAGCACACGTGCATGCGCGTGATTTCATGATTTTTTTTTCTATATCATTTTGTAGGATATCCTAATGCATGACTATATTTCAAATTTCAAAGAATTTCGACAAAAAACAAAGGAGATATTGCCATTTAAAGTTTCAGCCAATCAGCTTGCAGCACGCGCACATGCACATGCTTTCATGAAAATTCTTATATATCATGCGATAGATCTTCATAATGAAGGACTATGTTCAAAATTTCAAAGGAATATGACAAGAAACAAGAAAGATATTGAGACTTTAGTTTCAGCCAATCAGAGCGAAGCGCACGTGCATGCGCGTGAGATCTTGCTATTTTGACCATGCTATCTTGTATATACTACTAATGTATCATTACATTATGAGTTTCCAAAAATTTCATCAAAAAATAGAAAAGTTACGGCAATATCCATTATATTGGTAATTTCACCTGTTGCACGTGCGCGCTCTTGCAAGCACGTGCGCGCAAAATGACCTTTGTTTGGCAACTCTACATAACATGCCTACTGACCCTAAAAAGGTTTCACCTAAGTCGGATGTGTAGTTTACAAGATCACTCGTGGACAAAATTTTCCCAGGAAGAAGAAAAATAATAATAAGAATAACTAGTGCTAATTGTAACGGGAACCGTTACAGATGTTCCCCAAACGCTCCCCAACTCCCTTCTCGTGCCATATTCCCTGTCAGTTTCATTAAAGAAGGCAAAATCTATGCATTTAAGACGTAAACAACATTTTCCCAAAAGTATACCAAGTATTTCAAATTTAAGCAATGCAGGAGTGCGCATGTGATTGCATGAGCGTAATGACGATATCATCTTGTCTACACTATTTTACTCATTTGCACGTGCACGCACGTGCATGATGACCATACCTTCTTGTAGGAGTCCATTATGTCCTTGTTCTTAATCCCATCTTGTTTGGTTGAAAAACAAGGGAGTTATAGCCATTTAAAGTTTAAGCCAATCAGATTGCAGCGCACGTGCATGCGCGTATTTTCATGACAATTATTATATATATCATATTGTAGGCTATCTTAAAGTATGCTTATGTTTTAAATTTCAAAGCATTTTGTAAAAAAACAGAAAAGATATTGAGATTTTTGTTTCAACCATTCAGAGCAAAGCGCACGTGCACGCACGTGCATGCATGTGAATGGTGACTATACCATCCTGTAGGAGTCCTTTATGTCTATCTATGTTGTAAATCCCATGCTGTTTGGTTGAAAACCAAGGGAGTTATAGCCATTTAAAGTTTCAGCCAATCAGATTGCAGCGCACGCGCATGCGCGTAATTTCATGAAAAATTTTATATATCATATTGTAGTACATCCTAATGCATGTCTATGTTATAAATTTCAAAGCATTTCATCATTAAACAAAAAAGATATTGAGATTTCTGTTTCAGCCAATCAGAGCAAAGCGCACGTGCATGCGCGTGAGTTCATGCAAATTTGACCATGTCATCTTATCTACACAACTTATATATCTTTATATAATGAGTTTCAAAACATTTTATCAAAAAATATAAAAGTTACAACCATATCAAATATATCAGTGATTTTACTTATTGCACGCGCTCGCACGTGCATGCGAATGCGCGCAAAATGACCTTCGTTCGGCACATCTACACAACATGCCTACTAACCCTAAAAAGGTTTTAACTTAGTTTGGTGAACAGTTTCTGAGAACACTTCCGGACAAAAAAGTACCGGAGAAGAAATAAGAAGAAAAAAGAATAATAATAATAATAACTAGAAAGTCTGCTATTGCAAGCAATAGCATATATCGCCCCGTTTTGGACAAGACTTTCATTTTTATCATCACTAAAACAATGGTCCATTAGCTAAGCTTTGACAACCATCCAGTCGTATGATCAGTTCTTTCCGTTAGAAACGGAAGACCTTAATTGGGTACATCCCACTCATTATTTTTAGAATCTGTAGGAGAAGAAAGTAGTGCAGGAAAAAAATTACAAGTCCAAAATTGCAGACTTGCATACAAGAAATTGGGCAGATGTACTGAACTGAGTCTCATACTTGTTAATTGGCAGTATCTTTCCTACCAAAAATGCTTGGCAAATATTATTTATTAAGAAGATCAGCCGAATTATTTTGTGTATTAAAACGCCAGTGAGAATTCAGAAAATTCCCTACTTTCACTTTAATTTGTAGAGGTTCTGCCGGAAAACGAATCTGACATGCCACAGTCAATTCAAGCATTTCTGCACTGTACAGGTCTGATGTTTCTTATGAGATGATAAATCATGTGAAAACTTTCTCAGTTTAGCGGAATCATGAACATTTTCGGCGAGATGAATGTTTTGTTTACAGTAGTGATCAAGGCTTAGCGCACCTGTATAGGAGCGGATCCAAAGATTTATGAATGAATAAAAACTATGGAAATAACGTACCAATTTTCTAATTTATTCTTGCACTATTTAATGAAATTAATAATATACAAGTAATAGATATACCAAAAAAACGAGAAATGCTAATAAATGAAGTTGACAATCGTTATTTTTTATATAGAAAAAACAAAATAATTATCAAAAAATAAAACTATCAAATCACATCAGGAGAAGTGAATTTTATGAATGAAACTTTTAAAACGTTACCTGTAAATTGTATATGTTATATCTGTGTATTCTACCTGGCAGTGCGCTTCAAAAAGGGGGGGGGGGGGTTGTCTTGAACATAGTACCTTACGTTTGAACGGTAAGGACTAGGGCTTTCGTATTTCAAATATGTAATCCTTGTGAAAAGAACTTTTATTGGACACCAAGAACTTTGACCCTTTGACCTAGACCTTGGAGAACACATGTGTACATCTGAATCTTTTTTTCTGTTTCGTTTCTATGGCAACCGTGAGCGACTCATTACAATTATTTTGAAAGTAGAAATCACTTTGACACATTGCAAGGAATAAACATTGAAAGTTTCAAAACGATTGCCTGAGTAGTTATTGAGAAAATCGAAATTAAAGAATTTTAACTTTCACCTGGTTTCCATGGCAATAATCGATTATATGAAAATTTTAAATACGAGTTGCAGAACTACAGATACTAATCATTAAAATAAGAAAAGTTTCATGACGAACGTTTAAGGGACCAGAGAGAACACTCTCGGACAAAATTTGTCGCTTTTTACAGGTTTCCATGGCAACGGTAGACATATTGGAACTGAACGACCTCACTGCACAACTACAACCAGTGATCGTCCTTGAAGGAAAGTTTCAGGAAGATTGTCCCAGCCATCTCCGAGAAACAGCCTGGATAAAAAAAACATGCGTACAATATCAATATGTCGTCCCCGACTTCGTTCGGGGCGACATAATAACTCCTGAATTTTTCTCATCAATAACTCCTGAATTTTCCCCTTCAATTCGAGCATTTCTGCATTGCAGAGAGCTGATGTGTGTTATGAGATAATAAATCATGTGTGAACTTTCTCAGTTTAGCGGAATCATGAACATTTTCGGCGAGATGAATGTTTTGTATACAGTGGTGATCAAGGCTTTGCGAACCATCAGGAGCGGATCAAAGAATTTATGAATGAATAAAAACTATGGAAATGACGTACCAATTTTTTAATTTATACTTGCACTATCTAATGAAATGAATAATATACAAGTGATAGATATAGGGTGAGTTCACCATGCATCGGACACATACCTTGCTTCGGACAACTTTAGGCAATAAACTCTCTTTCAACTTATGAGTTCTGTGTATTTATTTGTTTCTGTCATAAAGACCAAGATTTAAATTTTTTATGATACCGATTGTGTTTATCATGTTGTGATAAAAATACCCCGCAAATGGCCTTGAAGTTACGTCATATTTTACATCATCAAAGGGGAATAACCCGAAATTTATGATTTTGCAATATTTAGAGTTATCGTTCTTTTAAATTCGACTTCCACGGAACGAGTCGGACTTTGGTGAATTTTGTCAGGGATTGGTAATTTTACATAAATTATAATTAAATTTCACTTCAATGTTTGTTTAATTCTTATTAGAGCTGGTTTTTACTAGTATGCTATTTTCACCGTACATCGGACACAAATTAACCATGCATCGGACACTTTTCGATGCAAAGGTAAGTACTACCATTTTCATACAGAACCCAGCTGACAGCTGTTTTTTGCGGGAAAAGAAAATAAAAACTCTATATTTTCAGTCAAAATACAAGTTATCGATATATGACGTCTGGAATTTTACTCTATTTATTTCTACAAACCAGAGTATGATAAACCATGAGAAAAAGGCGCGAATTACGGCATTATAAGCATTTAAAGCATTTTTAAGGCAGAGTGAGGTCTCTAGAATCGTTTTACATTTGTGCAATAATATCGTCGATTAAATTACAGTTGAGGGTTATTTCTTAGATAAAAGATGAAAATATATCCATATCAAGGATTTTAAAGCATTGTGATAAAGGTATGATATTTTTCCGGTCTCCATACCGTCTGTCCGATGCATGGTGAACAATGTCCGATCCATGGTGAATTTTCTGTTTTTTCTAAAAACTCGATTTTTGGGGATAATTTCTCAATAAACGGCATATAATTGTGTCCTAAATTGTAATTTTAATCAGAAACTAAATGTTAAACTCCATTTTGATAAATTTCCGTCGGTAGCGATATCGCTAGAACTTGTTGAAGTATAAGGGTATCCGATGCATGGTGAATTCACCCTACAAGAAAACGCGAAATGATAATAAATGCAGCTGACAATCGTTATTTTTTTTTTATATAGATAAAATAAAATATTTATAAATTCAAGAGACAAAACAGAAGGAGAATGAATGATGGCAAAATATGACATGACGGGAACTGAATTTTATGAATGAAGATTTTAAAAAGTTACTTGTAAGTTGTATATGTTATATCTGTGTATTCTACTTGGCTGTGTGCTTCATAAAAAGAGGGGGGGGGGGCGTCTTGAACATAGTAAATAGCCATAACGTTTGAACGGTAAGTACTAGGGCTTTCGTATTTCAAATATGTAATCCTTGTGAAAAGAACTTTTATTGGATACGACGAACTTTGACCCTTTGACCTAGACCTTGGAGAACACATGTGTACATCTGAATCTTTTTTTCTGTTTCGTTTCTATGGCAACCGTGAGCGACTCATTACAATTATTTTGAAAGTAGAAATCACTTTGACACATTGCAAGGAATAAACATTGAAAGTTTCAAAACGATTGCCTGAGTAGTTATTGAGAAAATCGAAATTAAAGAATTTTAACTTTCACCTGGTTTCCATGGCAATAATCGATTATATGAAAATTTTAAATACGAGTTGCAGAACTACAGATACTAATCATTAAAATAAGAAAAGTTTCATGACGAACGTTTAAGGGACCAGAGAGAACACTCTCGGACAAAATTTGTCGCTTTTTACAGGTTTCCATGGCAACGGTAGACATATTGGAACTGAACGACCTCACTGCACAACTACAACCAGTGATCGTCCTTGAAGGAAAGTTTCAGGAAGATTGTCCCAGCCATCTCCGAGAAACAGCCTGGATAAAAAAAAACATGCGTACAATATCAATATGTCGTCCCCGACTTCGTTCGGGGCGACATAATAACTCCTGAATTTTTCTCATCAATAACTCCTGAATTTTCCCCTTCAATTCGAGCATTTCTGCATTGCAGAGAGCTGATGTGTGTTATGAGATAATAAATCATGTGTGAACTTTCTCAGTTTAGCGGAATCATGAACATTTTCGGCGAGATGAATGTTTTGTATACAGTGGTGATCAAGGCTTTGCGAACCATCAGGAGCGGATCAAAGAATTTATGAATGAATAAAAACTATGGAAATGACGTACCAATTTTTTAATTTATACTTGCACTATCTAATGAAATGAATAATATACAAGTGATAGATATACAAGAAAACGCGAAATGATAATAAATGCAGCTGACAATCGTTATTTTTTTTTTATATAGATAAAATAAAATATTTATAAATTCAAGAGACAAAACAGAAGGAGAATGAATGATGGCAAAATATGACATGACGGGAACTGAATTTTATGAATGAAGATTTTAAAAAGTTACTTGTAAGTTGTATATGTTATATCTGTGTATTCTACTTGGCTGTGTGCTTCATAAAAAGAGGGGGGGGCGTCTTGAACATAGTAAATAGCCATAACGTTTGAACGGTAAGTACTAGGGCTTTCGTATTTCAAATATGTAATCCTTGTGAAAAGAACTTTTATTGGATACGACGAACTTTGACCCTTTGACCTAGACCTTGGAGAACACATGTGTACATCTGAATCTTTTTTTCTGTTTCGTTTCTATGGCAACCGTGAGCGACTCATTACAATTATTTTGAAAGTAGAAATCACTTTGACACATTGCAAGGAATAAACATTGAAAGTTTCAAAACGATTGCCTGAGTAGTTATTGAGAAAATCGAAATTAAAGAATTTTAACTTTCACCTGGTTTCCATGGCAATAATCGATTATATGAAAATTTTAAATACGAGTTGCAGAACTACAGATACTAATCATTAAAATAAGAAAAGTTTCATGACGAACGTTTAAGGGACCAGAGAGAACACTCTCGGACAAAATTTGTCGCTTTTTACAGGTTTCCATGGCAACGGTAGACATATTGGAACTGAACGACCTCACTGCACAACTACAACCAGTGATCGTCCTTGAAGGAAAGTTTCAGGAAGATTGTCCCAGCCATCTCCGAGAAACAGCCTGGATAAAAAAAACATGCGTACAATATCAATATGTCGTCCCCGACTTCGTTCGGGGCGACATAATAACTCCTGAATTTTTCTCATCAATAACTCCTGAATTTTCCCCTTCAATTCGAGCATTTCTGCATTGCAGAGAGCTGATGTGTGTTATGAGATAATAAATCATGTGTGAACTTTCTCAGTTTAGCGGAATCATGAACATTTTCGGCGAGATGAATGTTTTGTATACAGTGGTGATCAAGGCTTTGCGAACCATCAGGAGCGGATCAAAGAATTTATGAATGAATAAAAACTATGGAAATGACGTACCAATTTTTTAATTTATACTTGCACTATCTAATGAAATGAATAATATACAAGTGATAGATATACAAGAAAACGCGAAATGATAATAAATGCAGCTGACAATCGTTATTTTTTTTTTATATAGATAAAATAAAATATTTATAAATTCAAGAGACAAAACAGAAGGAGAATGAATGATGGCAAAATATGACATGACGGGAACTGAATTTTATGAATGAAGATTTTAAAAAGTTACTTGTAAGTTGTATATGTTATATCTGTGTATTCTACTTGGCTGTGTGCTTCATAAAAAGAGGGGGGGGGGGGGCGTCTTGAACATAGTAAATAGCCATAACGTTTGAACGGTAAGTACTAGGGCTTTCGTATTTCAAATATGTAATCCTTGTGAAAAGAACTTTTATTGGATACGACGAACTTTGACCCTTTGACCTAGACCTTGGAGAACACATGTGTACATCTGAATCTTTTTTTCTGTTTCGTTTCTATGGCAACCGTGAGCGACTCATTACAATTATTTTGAAAGTAGAAATCACTTTGACACATTGCAAGGAATAAACATTGAAAGTTTCAAAACGATTGCCTGAGTAGTTATTGAGAAAATCGAAATTAAAGAATTTTAACTTTCACCTGGTTTCCATGGCAATAATCGATTATATGAAAATTTTAAATACGAGTTGCAGAACTACAGATACTAATCATTAAAATAAGAAAAGTTTCATGACGAACGTTTAAGGGACCAGAGAGAACACTCTCGGACAAAATTTGTCGCTTTTTACAGGTTTCCATGGCAACGGTAGACATATTGGAACTGAACGACCTCACTGCACAACTACAACCAGTGATCGTCCTTGAAGGAAAGTTTCAGGAAGATTGTCCCAGCCATCTCCGAGAAACAGCCTGGATAAAAAAAACATGCGTACAATATCAATATGTCGTCCCCGACTTCGTTCGGGGCGACATAATAACTCCTGAATTTTTCTCATCAATAACTCCTGAATTTTCCCCTTCAATTCGAGCATTTCTGCATTGCAGAGAGCTGATGTGTGTTATGAGATAATAAATCATGTGTGAACTTTCTCAGTTTAGCGGAATCATGAACATTTTCGGCGAGATGAATGTTTTGTATACAGTGGTGATCAAGGCTTTGCGAACCATCAGGAGCGGATCAAAGAATTTATGAATGAATAAAAACTATGGAAATGACGTACCAATTTTTTAATTTATACTTGCACTATCTAATGAAATGAATAATATACAAGTGATAGATATACAAGAAAACGCGAAATGATAATAAATGCAGCTGACAATCGTTATTTTTTTTTTATATAGATAAAATAAAATATTTATAAATTCAAGAGACAAAACAGAAGGAGAATGAATGATGGCAAAATATGACATGACGGGAACTGAATTTTATGAATGAAGATTTTAAAAAGTTACTTGTAAGTTGTATATGTTATATCTGTGTATTCTACTTGGCTGTGTGCTTCATAAAAAGAGGGGGGGGGGGCGTCTTGAACATAGTAAATAGCCATAACGTTTGAACGGTAAGTACTAGGGCTTTCGTATTTCAAATATGTAATCCTTGTGAAAAGAACTTTTATTGGATACGACGAACTTTGACCCTTTGACCTAGACCTTGGAGAACACATGTGTACATCTGAATCTTTTTTTCTGTTTCGTTTCTATGGCAACCGTGAGCGACTCATTACAATTATTTTGAAAGTAGAAATCACTTTGACACATTGCAAGGAATAAACATTGAAAGTTTCAAAACGATTGCCTGAGTAGTTATTGAGAAAATCGAAATTAAAGAATTTTAACTTTCACCTGGTTTCCATGGCAATAATCGATTATATGAAAATTTTAAATACGAGTTGCAGAACTACAGATACTAATCATTAAAATAAGAAAAGTTTCATGACGAACGTTTAAGGGACCAGAGAGAACACTCTCGGACAAAATTTGTCGCTTTTTACAGGTTTCCATGGCAACGGTAGACATATTGGAACTGAACGACCTCACTGCACAACTACAACCAGTGATCGTCCTTGAAGGAAAGTTTCAGGAAGATTGTCCCAGCCATCTCCGAGAAACAGCCTGGATAAAAAAAACATGCGTACAATATCAATATGTCGTCCCCGACTTCGTTCGGGGCGACATAATAACTCCTGAATTTTTCTCATCAATAACTCCTGAATTTTCCCCTTCAATTCGAGCATTTCTGCATTGCAGAGAGCTGATGTGTGTTATGAGATAATAAATCATGTGTGAACTTTCTCAGTTTAGCGGAATCATGAACATTTTCGGCGAGATGAATGTTTTGTATACAGTGGTGATCAAGGCTTTGCGAACCATCAGGAGCGGATCAAAGAATTTATGAATGAATAAAAACTATGGAAATGACGTACCAATTTTTTAATTTATACTTGCACTATCTAATGAAATGAATAATATACAAGTGATAGATATACAAGAAAACGCGAAATGATAATAAATGCAGCTGACAATCGTTATTTTTTTTTTATATAGATAAAATAAAATATTTATAAATTCAAGAGACAAAACAGAAGGAGAATGAATGATGGCAAAATATGACATGACGGGAACTGAATTTTATGAATGAAGATTTTAAAAAGTTACTTGTAAGTTGTATATGTTATATCTGTGTATTCTACTTGGCTGTGTGCTTCATAAAAAGAGGGGGGGGGGGGCGTCTTGAACATAGTAAATAGCCATAACGTTTGAACGGTAAGTACTAGGGCTTTCGTATTTCAAATATGTAATCCTTGTGAAAAGAACTTTTATTGGATACGACGAACTTTGACCCTTTGACCTAGACCTTGGAGAACACATGTGTACATCTGAATCTTTTTTTCTGTTTCGTTTCTATGGCAACCGTGAGCGACTCATTACAATTATTTTGAAAGTAGAAATCACTTTGACACATTGCAAGGAATAAACATTGAAAGTTTCAAAACGATTGCCTGAGTAGTTATTGAGAAAATCGAAATTAAAGAATTTTAACTTTCACCTGGTTTCCATGGCAATAATCGATTATATGAAAATTTTAAATACGAGTTGCAGAACTACAGATACTAATCATTAAAATAAGAAAAGTTTCATGACGAACGTTTAAGGGACCAGAGAGAACACTCTCGGACAAAATTTGTCGCTTTTTACAGGTTTCCATGGCAACGGTAGACATATTGGAACTGAACGACCTCACTGCACAACTACAACCAGTGATCGTCCTTGAAGGAAAGTTTCAGGAAGATTGTCCCAGCCATCTCCGAGAAACAGCCTGGATAAAAAAAAACATGCGTACAATATCAATATGTCGTCCCCGACTTCGTTCGGGGCGACATAATAACTCCTGAATTTTTCTCATCAATAACTCCTGAATTTTCCCCTTCAATTCGAGCATTTCTGCATTGCAGAGAGCTGATGTGTGTTATGAGATAATAAATCATGTGTGAACTTTCTCAGTTTAGCGGAATCATGAACATTTTCGGCGAGATGAATGTTTTGTATACAGTGGTGATCAAGGCTTTGCGAACCATCAGGAGCGGATCAAAGAATTTATGAATGAATAAAAACTATGGAAATGACGTACCAATTTTTTAATTTATACTTGCACTATCTAATGAAATGAATAATATACAAGTGATAGATATACAAGAAAACGCGAAATGATAATAAATGCAGCTGACAATCGTTATTTTTTTTTTATATAGATAAAATAAAATATTTATAAATTCAAGAGACAAAACAGAAGGAGAATGAATGATGGCAAAATATGACATGAC
>NW_026931631.1:0-47811 GCF_032062105.1 Saccostrea cuccullata
TAAAGCTTTTCGGACCAACTAAGACTTTTCTATTATTGACTTTTAAACAGACATATCATGTTATTTAGATTTTCTTCAATCAATAGACTTGAACAGACTGAATCATTAACTCGGCGCTATGTTAAATACTCTTCGTCAGAGACGAACAACTAACTAAAACAACTAAAGACAGCTAAAAAGACACGTAGTGTCACAAAAACCTCATATTGTCTTTCTTAGATACACCAAATAATTTCCCATGTAATAACAGTACCATATAAATCTTTTTTTAAGTTAAAAAAACTTCCTCGACCATCAAAATCATTTTTTAATCTCAGGATTAACACATATACAGTGTATACTTAAAGTTGGAAACACATATTACGTAATAAGATAGGAGTTTGAGCACCTGCAGATAAAGGTGTGGAGTTTATGATAAAAGGGACAGCTGCAAGTCTCTATAAAAGCAGAGATACCTTAAATAAAAAAGAACCAACACTTCTCATTCCTATCGACAGTACAATGTTACTTCTAGCTTTTACACTGTGTCTTACGACAGTTACTGCTGCCCCGAGTCAGGTCTGCAAAGAGGCCTTCCATAACGCGGGGATCTCAGCCAGATACAATGAGACAATAGCCCACGCTATTCACTCTATGACGATGGAGGGCCTGCGGATGTTTAACCCGATGGCGACAGAACAGAACAAAGTTCCTACAGTGAACCAAGACTTATCACAAGATCAGAAGGTCCTATCCTACGCTCCACATTTCCACATCTCCACAGACTTCGCCACGTCGACGATGAACATGGTGGACAAAATACTGTCCACTGTGGGAACTCAAAAGACGGACTGGGACCACACTGGTCTTCTGTTGAGAGAATTGCACACGTTTTCCACATGTGGGATCTATGGCAAAAGGTAGAACCATAATGTTATTTTACACGAAGTTTTTTTTTTAAATCATTATACGATAAGATTCAAGCACAGTTTGTTTTAACTAAAATTGAAGTCTAAAAGGGATTCATATGGGGGTCGGGTTTTGGGGTTACCAAATAGGGATTGCTAAGACATTTGGAATGGTATCATTCTGAAGCTCTGTGTATCGAATAAACTGCATAAGAACGTCTATGCAGGTGGTCATTGTACAGTGTATATTACGAAAGAAATAAGGAAAGTTTACAATTGAAAAGTTGGCGTCAGACGTCACGTAATACATCTTTCATAAAGTTTTTTTTTACAAGGTTACCGTCTTTTTCTAAGATAAATACTATATAGTATCCAAATATCAGAATGAATATGTGAAAATGACATAGATATTGCCAGTTATAATACTAGTATATAATATTAATCTCGGAGTACTTTTGCTTTAAATCAGAATGTTTTTGTTATCAAAAAGTTTATAGGTTACCAATAATTTAAGTTTTATTTTTATTGGTCAAATTTTGTGATTTCTGATCATTAAAATGTTACCAGTGGTTATTCTGAGTTTTAAGTATCCATATTTGATAAAAACCACTTTTGGAATATTTTGTTGTACAATACTCCTGAAGCTTCTCCTTCACTGTTGTTAATATTTTTCTGAAGAGTAAAGAAAGAGGCTTGATATTTTGACTTTTGGAAAGCATTTTACGAATCTTTTAAAGTATTTTTGAGAAATTCAGTTCGTTGGGTAGAGTTTAGGGTAGGAAAGCGTTGTATTTTTTCTCATAACAATTTTACACTTTCTATTTTGTACCACGTAAATTTTGTGAAAAATTCTCATATTTAAAGATTGTCATATTAGTCTAACACTTCCCACCTAGTGTGTTTAGATGAAACATGTGGAGATAACGAACGGTATTCAAGACCAGAAGTCCATAAAACAATAAAAATAGGAGTAAGTTCTATGGTCGATAAAGTGACCTTGTCAGCAAATACAATTTATCATTGAGTCAAATGCTGACTGACGTTTTTCATACTTATTGTTAGTCCATTATTTATACACTGAATTGACGACGGATTTTCCGTTATTTCCCGAACATGACAAGGAGCACACGACGGGTGTGACCGGTCGGCAGGGGATGCTCACTCCTCCGTGGCACCTGATCCCACCTCTGATGTTTCGGAGGTCCGTGTTTGCTCTGCTCCTATTTTGTATAGTTTTATGGACCTTTGATATTGAATACTGTTCGTTACCTTCTTCATAAGATTTAACCACCATTTATCTTACTATTGTGTGATCGCTTACAGATTTACGAGACATCATGGCAAGATGTTCTGGCCAACCCACCTGAGCCAACCACATGTATTTGTCTGAAGGACACCCGAGCTAACGGCATCAAAGCGGCCGTGGAGTGGGTGGCCAAACACTACGAGACGGGAACCCCCATTACTCTTCTGAATCGTCCGATCCCTAAATTGACAGACGCCCAGGCCTGGTCAGTGTGGAAAGAACGTCTGCTGCACTACTACACACCCACGGCTCTCCACGACGCCGCTGTCTACCTGTACTGTGTTACACACAACTAAAACACTATACAAACACATGATAATTTATGTCTATAATATACATAAAGTCTACAATACAAACGATACAAGTGTTTTTCTTTCAAACTTAAGAGAAACTGTTTGAAACATTTGTTTCCATTTCCCATTTTCTCTCCAGCGTTCGAACCATTTATTCACGTGTTCCTCTAAGGCACAAAGACAGTCTGGGAAACTGAATGAGTAAATAACGTTTGTCTGTGTGTCTGTCCTTCTGCCCAGGACTTCCACGTGTTGGACGACTTGTGGATTACCCACACGGTCCAGACTGTCAGAGTCGAACCAATACACAACAGGGTACCCAATGAGGAGACCTAACACAGTGTAAAGATTCACATCCTTAATTTCTGTATACTCAGAAGCCACTCCGTCTTCCATCACAATAAAAAAACACGTGGAGATTATACGTTCTAAAACATCATTTTTACCTAAAATCTTTGGTGTATCATTTGTTGATGATATATCTACAAATTTTACCATCAATGATTCAGAGTGCAACTTGACGAATTCTTCTGGATTTACAATAAGATAGTCCATTCCTATCGCTACAGCCTTTAAGTTGTTGTGGATAAGATTAGAGCATTTCAAGTCAATCACAAGATTTACTACAGACTCTAAAGTACTTACTCCAAAGTCCACTAAATAGGCCGGTTTAAGTCCGAAATCAACAAACTGAATGTTAGATTGAAGTTCATTAGATCTGTGCTTTAATTTACTTCCTAAATGTGTACTGATTAAGTTCGCCCAGGGAACACTGGTATCCATGACTTGAATATCTGTATTTAAAAAAGTAGTTTTTTTTATAGTGTACAATTGGGAAAAGACATTTGCGATATACAATTATTACAAATAGAATTCATTTCATAAAATCAGCCTTTCTACTTTTCGACATTAATAAATAAATCCCCTCCCTCTAAAAATGGAGAAAAAAATGAAAGCATTTGCAGATCAGAGACTTTTGGTCGTAGATTAGCTTGCCATCTGTTCCGTAGCTACAGAACTGTAGCTCTCTGCTTGAGAAAATTCGAACAGATAAACTAGAGAGCTACAGATCCATGCGTAGTAACGACCTTCGATTTACGCCGACGATTTTTTGTCGCTCACTTCAGGTATTAAGTATTTCTTATACATGTATTTAATATTTCCCTAGCCGTATTAAATGATATCTGATAATTAACGATACATTTAACGCATTCAATATAATGTTTTTTACAAGAATAGCCATTTGTGGAAGTAGTCGTAAAAATGGTAATCTAAAACCGACATTCCAAATCCATAGATGACTGTTTCGGATCGTTGGAAGGTAAATAAAGTATCACTAATTGGACTAAAATATATGATTAATTATTGGATACCATTCTAAGAAGGTAAAAAGTACTAAACTACATAAACTACAAGAAATAATACCTGAAGTAAGCGACAAAAAAATCGGCGGTGTAGATCGAAGGCTTTTACAATGCATAGATCTTTGGCTCTCTGCTTTATCTGTCCGAATTTTCTCAGGCAGAGAACTACATTTCTGAAGCTATCTGTTCCGTTAATATAAGCTGCAGATTTTTAGCTCGCTTGTCTGAACAAAACTAAGATAGACAGTCTTGTCACTGCACATTTTGCCACCGATGGACTATCAGTACATATTGATATTAGCACAAAATCTGCTGAGTTTTTTTTCTACTTGCAGAATGGATGAAAAAATGCATTTCCAATCGAGGTGTCGCAGGTTTGATAAAAGATCAAGCTTCCCCACTCACACAAGTGGATAAGGCTAAGCTAATGTAAGGTACAGTACTGTTTTTGATAACAAAATCAAATTAAATCGAATGTATATAAATTGCTTTTTGTATATATTGAATACTCACCCGTCTTATAAGTGCACAAATTGGAGCAAATAAAAAAAAGTGCAATAATAAAGTATGCTGTTCCTTAAGAACTTTGTAGCTGCAATGGGCTTCCGTATCGAAACTCCTGTCTCGCATAAGATCACACCACAGAGGACCCTGTTCGAGGGGAAATGCGAATACCGTTTCAAGTCATAAAGTCCCACATATAGTGTAGTAAATATTCATCATTAAAATTACTTAAAACTTCACAACATTAACATTGCATACGGTGTTCAGTTAAAGTGACCTAGCACCGTTTGTGCATTACACTACAGTAGACCGTTCGGGAAATATTTCGTTTATATTGTATTGTTCAGTACTTCTCTCTCCTCTTAGATATTTATGGATTTTAGCTAGTTACTCAAAGTAATCCGTCGATATTTGAATGCTACACAAAACCTCGTATACATATATAGGTATTTCAATCCATCGAAAACAAGAGGCCCAAGGGCCACATCGCTCACCTGAGAAAATCTGCTAGGAAAAAGCACAAATCAGAAGGGGGATGTTGAATTTAATACTACTTGAGAATGCTTTCATATTAATACAGCATATGACTTTGCTCATCTTCCCAAGTCAAGAGTTTCTGATCCGCTCCGCCCCCGGAGCGGAGCGGATCAGAAACTTTTGACTTGGGAAGATGGACTTTGCTGTTCTTGATAAAAAATACTTTGAAAACATTTTCTTCCTATATATAACTTCATAAAAACTTGATTTTGATTCCCCATTGTTTCCCTCCCTACCCCAAAGGGCCATGATTTGAATAAATTTAAATCAGGACTTGAACAAACTTAATTCTACACTACCCGTAAATGCTTCCATATAAATACTAGTATCACTAATACATTTGTAATATGGCTTTGCTATTCTTGAGAAAAAGATTTTTTAAAATATATTTAATGTAAAACTTGGATCCCCCATTGTGACCCCACCCTATCCCTGGGGGTCATAATTTGAACAAATTTGAGAAGACGATTTTTAAAGATTTCCCTATTAAGTCCTATGTAAAACTTTAATCGGCCATTGTGGCCCCCACCCTACCCCCGGGGGTCATGATTTGAAGAAACTTTTATCTACGCTACTTGAGGATGCTTCCACATAAGTTTCATCTTTCCTGGCCCAGTGGTTCTTGAGAAGAAGATTTTTAAAGATTTTCCCTATATACTCCTATGTAAAACTTTGGTCGGCCATTGTTGCCCCACCCTACCCCCGGGGGTCATATTTTAAACAAACTTGAATCTACACTACTTGAGGATGATTCCACATGAGTTTCATCTTTCCTGGTCCTGTGGTTCTCGAGAAGAAGATTTTTAAAGATTTTCCTTATATACTCCTATGTAAAACTTTATTGGTCATTGTGGCCCCACCCTACCCCTGGGGGTTATGATTTGAACAAACTTGAATCTACACTACCTGAGGATGCTTTCACATAAGTTTAATTTTTCCTGGCCCTGTGGTTCTTGAGAAGAAGATTTTTAAAGAATTTTCCCTAAATACTCCTATGTAAAAATTTGATCAGCCATTGTGGCCCCACCCTTCCCCCAGGGGTCATCCAAAAAATCTAGAGCACTACCTGAGGATGTTTCCACATGAGTTTCATCTTTCATGACCCAGTGGTTCTTGAGAAGAAGATTTTTTAAAAATGCCATTAATTTTTCACTAATTCATAATTGTCTCCCCTTGGAAGAGAGCGTGGCTCTTCATTTGAACAAACTTGAATTTCCTTGACCTAAGGATACTTTTTGGCAAGTTTGGTTGAAATTGACCCAGTGGTTCTTGAGAAGAAGATGAAAATGTGAAAAGTTTACGACGACGACGTCGGCGTCGTCGTCGTCATCGTCGTCGTAGATAACGACAGACGACGGACAAATTTTGATCAGAAAAGCTCATTTGAGCCTTCTGCTTAGGTGAGGTAAAAAGAGGTGAGGTCCGAACACATTATTTGAATTGGCTTCGCATAGTGAACACATGGAGTAATGGCATGTATGTTGTTATAATTGTAAAATGTTGCTTTGATCTTTATGTTGTTAAATAACAACCAAAGAAATACCAATAAACTGGTAAGCGATTTGATCGATTTAATTCGCTTTATTCATCCAACTTCTTAACTGCTCAGGGATACCCTTTTCGAATGCCATGTCATACGCATTCTAGTTTTAGAGCGGGATATTTTGATTTAATGCCAGTAGTTTTGAAGGAGGAGTCTTAAGTTTTGCTTGTTTTAAATAAAAGCTGAAATATTTATCATTTAGACGCCTTTGCACCTTTTCCGTTTTTTATTAAGGTCTTCCGTCTTCACGGAAGACCTTATAGTGATTCTACTGTTTCTTCTTATTTTTATTATTATTTTTTTCCCCAAAATTTTGTGCAGGCGATTTCTCAAAAACTGTGCAGTGGTTTTCAATGAAACTTTCAGGAATTATGCGTCGTTATATGAATTAGATGACAAGGAAAATTTGAAATATTACTTCGGAAGATATTGACAGTTTTCTGATTTTAAAACGGAAGCCCCCTTTTTATCAAAAATGGCTTAAGATATTAACTGGAGACTTATTAGAGATGATAGATGATCACTTCTAGATTTGCGGAATTACCTTTTTGTGCGTCGTTACTACTTCCGGTTGCTATCAGAAGCGAAATTAAAAAATCCGTATTTTCTAACTTTTTTGTTTCTCAATATTTTTCATTTATTTTTGGAATGCTAATAAAAACCTTTCTTGTATAAATGCTCACTGTATCATTTGTTTGAATATTGATAAATCCAAACTCTAGATATTAACATTTAAAAATCTGAAGCGGGTCAAAATGGCGGCTGTCTCTGTCAACTCCGACATTTCGCAATTCAGGGTTTACGAAGTCAGCCGAGCGTTTGCTTGAATGAAAGTAAAATAGGATAAATGAAATGTAAAGGAATACTTAAGCCTACAGGAACATTGTTACGTTATAATTCTGTGTCAAACTATGATTTAATCCTTGGTCGTCTGAAACGTCTTCTATGATTAGTTTTGGCTGGTTCTCAAAGTAGAAAAAGAAAAGACTAAATGTGCAAATTGAATAGGATACCTAGTATCTTTTGTTTTGGAAAATTAGATTTTAAATCATAGGTATAAGTAATAGTTTCTAAGAAACAATATGGATGTACATAGTAAGTATTAAACGTAACCACTGTTTTGCTCATGCAGACTTGTGTCATATTCAACTACTAGAAAAGAATAAAAAATAAGAAAATCATTTTTCAAAATATCGTTGAATGGAGTTCATATTAACATTCTTGTCTCAAAGATCTGATTTTAATTTATTGAACATAAATTTTATCTGATTCCCTGACTGTAGTAGGCATGCTTTTATCAATATGTTCTTTATCACTTTTTTTCAGCTCAATTTTGCGGGGTTAAAAAAAATGGGGCGGAATATCGTTGCTCGCAACGAGTTTCTTTTCTAGTTTACTTTCTTTTTTTAATTGGGAATCATATAATTATGCTGTTTTAACTTGTGCAGTGTCATACATGCCTAATTCCCTCTTATCTCCTTTAACGAACCACTCATTATCAAGTACAGCTTTTAAAACTTAAATATCGAGGATAAATTTGATTTTATTTTAATATGTCATCAATTTAGAATTGAATTAATCGATACATTAAGAAATATTACTGGAAAAACCTTCAGTTTTGAAGTTAATACAGCCAGCTGCAAAGTATAAAGAACGGAAAGGAACTGAGGATTTGGCTAATACCTTGAAACATGCATCCAAGTGTCACAAACCATTTTCTGGTAATGTATATCAGTAGAAATTATATATTAAGATTTAAAGAATTGATATACTCAGTATCAGACTATTGTGAAATACCTGTTATATGTTAATTGCCACACATGTATGTTTGATGTATGTTTAACTAGTATTTACTTAATGCTGTAAATATCAGTCTTGACATTATACATTAAATAATAAAATATAGGATTTTAAACCTGCAACTTGATGCCTAAATGCTTCAATTTATTTTCATTAAATCTGAAAAATTTTCATCTGCTGGGGATATATTAAATATCAAAACTTTTGTATATAGTGCTCAAGTTATCCCCTACTTTTCATGCTTGTTTTTAAAAGAAGCCATAATACTCAAGAAACATACCTTAATTTTCGAATAAGGTTTTATTCAGTCAATAAAATATGTTTTTCCATGGTGTAATTGTCATTTACAGGGAAAATGTGCCTAATTTTTTAATAGCCAGCTATTTTTTTATGAATATCAGTCAGAATTTTTATTTGGGCATATTTTGTATATCAACTTTGCAATACTTTCAAGTAAATTTTAGCCAAATTAAGTTTAAATTGACTGTATTTATATGTTTATGAGGAATTTTATGGTGTAATACCTTTTTAATGAAATTTTTCATGCTCTATTTTGGCCTAGAATGTTAAAGGGTCTTACACCTTCTTAGATGAACACTAACATACACTTTTCTTGTCTTTAAATTATTCCTTGGATATTACACTTTCAGAAGAAATATAACATTTAGTAAAAGTACAAAATACACAACAATTTAGTACCCACTTACATTAAAAAAATAATCCTGATATTAACTATATTTCATAAAGTGTAATCTACTCATTTTCTGTGTAATGTATATCCATGCCAAATGCAGTATAAATTATATATTACTATTTAAAGTTAATTGATATACTCAGTATCTAACATTATGAAATAATGAAATTCCAACATATGTTTAGGCAACGCCATGCCAAAATGTTTTTAAAAATGTTTGATGCAATATTGTAAACCAAAGTATTTTTCTTTTGGAAAGAGATCTTGGACATTATACATTAAATAATAAAGATAAAGGATTTTAAACCTGCAACTACAAGCCTTGAAATTGTTCAATTGTATGTTTACATGTATCAAAATTTTCTATCTGCTATTGCATGAATATTATATTTGAAAATTTTGTATTAATAGTGCTCAAGTTATCTTCAAACAAAACTTTCAACTTGTTGTTTTTATACCAATTCTCAGTCACCATCACTCAAGAACATACCTTAATTCTGTCGAATAAGGTTTTATTCAGTCAATAAAAGAGCAGTTAATTTCCATCGTGTAATTGTCATTAACAGTGAACAACAGTTTCTTTAATAGCCAGCTATTTTTTTATGAATATCAGTCAGGATTTTTACATGGGCAATCTACTGTATATCAACATCTAGAAATATACCATTTGGACCACAACTGGAATATGCTGTTGAAGTTTTGTCTGGAAGAACAAAAGCTATATATTAAAAAGCTTGAGAAAGTTCAATTATTGCTGCTAGAATAGTAACTGGTCTTACACTTATTGCTTCCAAAAATGACTTTATATGGAAACTGGCCCAGTGGTTCTGGAAAATAGAAGAAATCGAACTAATTTATATAAAATGTACAAAATACACAACAATTTAGTACCCACTTACATTAAAAAATAGTACCTGATATTGAAGGCTATATTTCATAATACTAGTAATCTACTCCAAATTCTTCCCACTATTCCATGCCCAAATGCAGTATAGAAATTATTTAATAAATCTCTTATTCCATACACAGTTAGAAAGTGGAATGAAATTGGCCCCAACATACCCCCGGGAGGCAACTTCCATAAAATGTTTTTAAAAATGTCTGCTAAGCAATATTGTAAACCAAAGTATTTTTCAGTGGTTCTGGAAAGAGATTTTTAAAGATTTTTCCTATATACAAGACTAAAACATAATTGTATTTTTAACGCTTGTCCCATTTCGCTGTCCAAATTGAATCTGGACAAATAGAGGATCCCTACTATTTGTTTTTTGTTTGTAGAAAGATATTCTCCTATATATCTATGTAAAACTTGACAACAGCCCCAAACAAACAGCTAGACAAACAAATACAAGACGCTACCAATATGCACTCTGAGTTTCATCTTTCCGGGCCCAGTGGTTCTGGAGAAGAAGATTTTCAAAATTTTTCCTATATATTCCTATGTAACACTATGAAGCGCATTTTGGCCCCACCCTTGCCCCGTTTGGATGAAAAGTTTAAATCTACATATTTTGAAGATTCAATGAGTTTCATCTGACACGCCCATGGTTTTTAGAAACGAGAAAGTATATATTCCTATGTAAGTTTTAGGACACCCCATTTTGGCGACAAGCATCATGAGTTACATGAGCTTTAAAAAAATCTATAAACCTGAGGATGAGTTCCACAGAGTTTCATCTTTCCTGGCCCAGCGGTTCTGGAAACACAATTTTGCAAAAATGCAATTAATTTTTAACTTATCATGTCTATTGAAGTTACCAAACACATGTTTCGAACGAACACGTATTTACTCGGTGTTTATTTAGATCCTCAATTTGATTGGCTATTAGAAGAAGTCGAAAATGTGAAAAGTTTACAGACAGACGGAAGAAACAACTTGACGGACAGACGGATTTCGGAGAAATGGATCGTGTCATAAGATGACTTGAGCCTTCGGCTCAGGTGAGCTAACAATATGCACTCTCGATCTATCGATCCGGGCGCATAAAAATATGCTTCAAAATTAGAAGACATATCATGTCATTTAGTTTAAGTACATTATTTGCCCCTCCTGAGTGTTTATAAGCGTCCGTATAATCAGAGATAAAAGTTTATTTACACTTGGTGAACAGGTGAACAGGTGAACACGGCCATTGTTCCAGAATGAGTGTTAATCGCCTGTCGGAATTCTACACAAGATCAAGAACGACCTGGATAGAACCGTCCAGTTCTGGAGACAGCATTCAAAGGACAGGAATATTATACTCGCGTCTCGTTTCTTTGTGGAAAGACCTTTTTCATTTAATATTTTTAACCATAGACTAGCTATATTTCATCTTCGCTAGGAGGGTTTCTGATACGCTACTCTCCTCATAAACCCTTGGCCTACTGTTCATAGAAAAGAACAGTTCTGATTGGATTTCAGTACACAGGTCGACCAATCAGCAATTGTTTTTTGTAAATGACGATATTTGCGTACCATACATCTTCACTCTTTAATCTCGGAAATGAAAAACTTTAAAAATACAACGATCCGTAAGATAAAATAGCCATGGTGTCATCCAATATCTTCTAAATATGTGATTAAGAATCCTATGTGACAAGCTTCAGGTTTGTTCTATAAATAATGAATAATCATAACTCAATTATTGCTTCTTAATTATTCTTGAAAAAACTTTGATTTAATTTTTTTTTAACACTTCTTTATTTCTGGCGATGACGCATTACTGTGCGTATCTGATATTCGAGATCACGTGACGGAAAACAATCCCGTCTTTTGACTTCACCGTATGCCAAGGGTTTATGAGGAGAGGAGTGTTTCACAAAAACCCTTGGCTAGCGAAGATGGCTATATTTTATAGACGATATAGAGTATATACATGTAATTACACATGTACAAATCGATCAAAATATAAAACAAGATCTGTTTGTGAAACACTATGTACAGGCTTATATGCCAACATATTCAAGATTAAACTTTTCTTAAATGCAAAAAATTATTTAATATATTGATACAGTAGGGTATTCTCACTGGAAATAAAATTGTGAAATATGAAAGTTGGCCACAAAAATACATAGATGAAGTATGGAAGCCCTAGCCCTAACCCTCCGCTGTTATGGCCGATATTAAAAATTTTAAAAAGTAGGATAAACTCTAAGGTCAAAGGTCTTGCTATGAAATAAAAGGTCTTGTTACGCATATTTAGTTTGAAAGGACTAGCCCTAACCCTTTTGAAGTTTTTGTCAAGGATTGCTTTTTAAAAGTAGGCCAAACTCCAAGGTCAAAAGGTCAAAGTTCTTATGTATTCAAAGAAAATACTTTGTTCACAAGTATTACATATGTGAAGTATGAGATCAGTAGCCCTTAGAGTTCAAAAGTAATAGCTAAAAGTTTTTTCAATAGAGTACTGAAAATCTCCAAGGTCAAAAGGTCAAGGTAATTGATATCTAATGAAAGGTCTTGCCACAAAGAATGCATTTGTAAAAGTATGGAAGAAAAAGTAACCGCATAGAAGTTATGGCCAAGATTAAAACATTTTTCAAAGTAGTTCAAACTTTAAGGTTAAGGTCAAAGGGTCAAAGTCTTAATATCAAACGAAAGGTCTTGTCACAAGGATAAAATAGGTAAAGTTTAGGCACATTGCCTTTACCCTTTAAAAGTTATGGTGAAGGTTTTGCTTTTTAACTTTACAACAAAATCAAAGGTCAAGGTCAAAGGGTCAAAGTTTTTGGTATTTAATGAAAGGTCTTTTAAAAAGGATTACATATGTCAAAAATGAAAGCCCTATCCTATACTTTAGATAGTTATGGCCAAGGTTAATGTTTTTTCAAAAGTACCGAAATCTCAAGGGTCAAGGTCAAGGTTATTTGTATTCAATGCAAGGTCTTTCCACAAAGAATACATTTGTGAAGTATAAATGTCCTGGTTCCTACTGTTTAAAAGATACTGTCACAAAGAATACATCTGTTTAAAGTGATAGTACTAGTCATAACTTTTCAAAAGTTATTGCCCAGGTTATCTTTTTTTAAAAGTGGATACAACTATAAGGTCAAGGTCAAAAAATTTTATACCCACTAAAAGGCCTTGACAAAATGAATGGATGTACATATATGTAAGGACTGAAAGCCCTAGCTCCAACTACCTTATATTCAAAAGTTATGACCAAGACGAAAGTGGACCAAACTCTAAGGTTAATTTTACACCCACTGAAAGGTTTTGTCACTTGAATTCACATGCGAGATTTGAAAACCCTAGCTTCAACTGTTCAAATATATGTCCAAGGTTAAGGTGTGGTATGTTTATTTTGTAAAAGTAGGTCAAACTCCAAGGTCAAAGATTTGGTGGTACTCGAAGAAAGGTCTTGTCACTGCAGTGATTGGGATAAGCTAGGGAGTAAATGTGACAATGGCACACTCCAAATCAGTGTCAATGTGACATTTCAGAATTCAATGTGCCAAACAGATTTTTTAATGGGAAAGTTCCTAGTTAGAAACTTGCAATTGATTAGTTGCTGTTAGAATTGCAGTTGACTTTACTTAATTGAAATTGTCAAATTATTGTATGACGACATTAAAAGACACAAAATTAGTATACATGTATTTAAATTCACAAGTGTCAGAAAATAAACACTTCAATTTAATTTCAATTCTTTATTTTTTGTCTCCGATGTTTGACATCTTTAAAATGATTTAAAGCCTGGTATACGGCTTCCCTCATGTTAAATTTTCGTTTCGGTTTTTCCTCCTAAGACTACATCATCAGTCTTACCGTGAGATTCATCACCATTCATTCTGTCAGCATGTTATACTTCTTTCAAGTCATTTTCTACCGATTACTTGAATTCTTTTTGTTAGAATTGTTAAAATTAAAAAAAGAAAAGACTGCCCCTCAGTACGAGGTATTTTCTTTGGCAGCATGCTGCACTATTTCGTGCGTTAGCAAATCAGAAAACACGTAACTGTTTGATTAGATACTGGAGAAAAGAAAGTCATAAAACGACATTAAATACTGTTTTTTCAAGCATAAATTGACAGCGATTGTTGTGGGACTACAAGCACTTGGGGGAAAGCTCAGAGTTTAAAAGTATGTAGTGCATGAATATATATGCGCCACGATGGCGCAGCGTTTTTAATTTTAATGTGACATTTTAAAATTTAATGCGACTATGGCGCAGGGCGCGTGCTTATCCCAATCACTGGTCACAAGAAATACAGCTGTGAAATATGAAAGGCCATAGCCCCAACCTACAAGGTTCAAGTTTTTGTGGACAAACAGACCAGACAGACGGACACAACAAAAGCTATATATCCCCGAAACTTCGTTTACGGTGGCATAAAAATCAATTATTGGTACAATTAACTCACAGTACAAAACAAGATGTGTTTGTGAAACACTGATACCTTCGTGTGGCAGCTGATATAGCCGGAAAGAGGAAAGTTTTTTCCCAAGAAATATAAGGTCAAATTGTTCGAATCCAAAGTACGGTCTTTTCACAAGGAATATATCTGTGAAATATGAAAGCCCTAGTACTAACTGTTCAAAAGATATGGTCAAGGTTAAAGGTTTTGAAAAGTGGGGAAATCTCTGAGGTCAAGGTAAAATAAAAATATGTATACCCATTGTAAGGTCTTGTCACAATGAACACACAAGTGATGCATGAAAGCCCTAACAGCAACTGTTTAAAAGTTATGGCCAAGGTTATACATGCAGTTTGGAAATTTTTGGTAAAAAGGGGTCAAACTCTAAGGTCAAGAGGTCATTTTGGTGGTACTCTAAGAAACGTCTTGTCACAAGAAATACACCTGTGAAATATGGAAGCAATAGCCCCACCAAATCAAAAGTTATGGTCAAGGTTAAGGTTTTTGCGGATAAACAGACAAGCAGATAGACAAACAGACTGACAGGGAAAAAACTTGATACTCCGATTCTTCGATCACGGGGGCATAAAATGCTTATAACTTGAATATTTTCGACCTTTTTTTTCAGGGGATTTTTCAATTGTCTAAGTAAAGATGGGAAGGTGTATGATGATACGAAACATGTCTGGCTACAGGCGAGACAGGTATGTTTTCTTAACAATTGTCGATATCTAAAAAAAATGGCAAGATTTTTTTACAAAATAAGTAAATATTTTTGTTTTACATACCTATACCTTCATACGAAAGCCCAGAAGGCTCATTCGAGATTCGAGTTTCCAAAGACGAGATTCGAAATTCGAGATTCAAAATTCGAGTTTCGAGATTCAAAATCCAAACGAACCAATCAAAAGCGGGTTCAACATTTGATTACTCCCCTTTATTATGTTTTTACTATCAAGAAATAATTCAATATAATTATATCAAATGGGTCATTTGATTAAATTACAATGCAAGAAAAAGTGTTATATATATTAGACGTAAATTAATTTAAATAATTAATGGATTTTTGATCAGCAAAAAATATATCAATTTATATTATAGATTCTTAAATATTAAATAGATTACATATATCAGGAGTATATATATTTTTGTATCGTCAACTAAGTACCGGCCAGGAGGCGGTCGGCTCTATGATATGAAAGTTCGAAGTTGCTGTGCGTTTCTGCGGAGTTAAAACAATTTAGATAAAAAATATTTAACATTAATATAGTAGTATATTAAAAAGAGCGTCTTAAGGTTAAAGAAGAACGCACCATAAACATAAAATTAAAAATTCTTAGGAAGAATGAGGTAAATATTTCATCCAATCCTATTTATGAACTTAGACATGTTTGAGGTGCAGAGAAAATTAGGACATGTATTGGGCGTAGTCTAAAGCAAAGACCGCGTTATGTATATTACGCAATTTTACTTTCTCTATTCAAACGGGATTTGTTGTACGTATTTATTTTAAAATGACGTGTACATATGTACATATATAAACATTTTGAAACATATGTTTAAATGTTAATTCATTAAAAGACTTAGCAGGCTACAGAATATTACAAGATTTGGCCCTTAGCAGACAAGGATAACACGTTTTACAATGTGCCAAGAATTTTCCCGCTACAACTCAAAGAGAAGAAATGTAGTGGCGGATCTAGAGGGACCATAAAAGGAACAATAAATTGGTTTGCGGCCGATTTTTGACGCTTGCGTCAATATATGTTTCTTGTCTTAATTTTTAGAAAAACGCACGTGTGGACAAGACCCCCCCCCCCCCAACCCCCATCCCCTTATATTGAACCCCAGGGCTTATTTCTCTGTTATGTTTAACCTTACAATACGAAAAAATCGCTGGCGTAAAACCCCCAGAATAATCGCTCAACCAAAAAAAAAAAAAACAAAAAAAAAAAAAACAAAACAAAACAAAACAAAAAAAACACACAATTTATTACCCCACTTTACAAGAAAGAATGCTGTTTACGGAGAAAATGTGGGATTATTACGTGATGCAGAGTCAGTCCGATAGCATGGACTAAGACAGAAATACATTGTATATTTAGAGACAGTGACTGCAGTGGCGGATCCAGAGGGGGGTTACGGGGGTTGCAACCCCCCCCCCCCCCCCCTTTGGATTTGCAATTTAAGAGAAAGAGAAATAAGAAAGTTCCAATTTTTTCGTTGTGTTTTTACTATAGGAAATGTAAGGTGAAAAGCTAATGTTGTATTATATAAAGAAATTCGGTTGTAAAAACAAAATAAAAACCCTCCCTTTACAAAATAGGATTTTCAGGTTCGGAGATTTATTTTCCTTTCTTTTTCAAAAACTTTCTGGTAATGTATACAAGTACTTTTTCCCAGATTGATCAACGTCCCACTTTCAAAAACCATACTCCACCCTGTATCGATATTCTATTGAGTTATTTAACTATATGTATGTGTACAACGTACGTTTTAACTGTTTTCGCCTTCAACCCCCGCTTTTGAAAAATACTTCACCCCCCCCCCCCCCTTTTGAAAAATTTCTGGATCTGCGCCTGCAGTGTGAATCGACATTTAAAGTTAAAACAAAATAAATGCATTTAATACCAGAGGGGGTACAACGTAAACAGACTGGAGTGGCATATCTTTCTCTTATAATGTATTGTGGGTATTTGGGGGGATGTTGAGCGATTATTCTGGGGATTTTACATTTTTTTGTTATTGTATACATGATGAATAAGTTAAATAAATATATCTTATGAAAAAAAATTTCCAATAAGCCCTTGGGTTGAATATAAAGAGAGTGTGCGGAGGGGGGGGGGGGGGGTCCCACCCACAAGTACCTGTAGTTTTCCTAACAGAAGAAATTCATAAAAATGACGCTTAGTAGACAATTCAAAAATGTATATACTCCTGATATATGTAATCTATTTAATATTTAAGAATCTATAATATAAATTAAAATATTTTTTGCTGATCAAAATTCCATTAATTATTTAAATTTCCTTCTAATATATATAACACTTTTTCTTGCATTGTAATTTAATCAAATGAACCATTTGATATAATAATATTGAACTATTTCTTGATAGTAAAAACATAATAAAGGGAAGTAATCAAATGTTGAACCCGCTTTTGATTGGTTCGTTTGGATCTTGAATCTCGAAACTCGAATTTTGAATCTCGAATTTCGAATTTTGAATCTCGAATTTCGAATCTCGTATTTGGAAACTCGAATCTCGAATGAGCCTTCTGGGCTTTCGTACCTTCATGACATGCTTGGAGGATTTAAGACAGTTATAATGATTAATGAACGTAAATCAAACGATGTGACAATAACGCGTTTACCGAGGGGATGCTTCGCTAAGCGGTAACCTAGCTAAATGTTACGCCCCGTAATCGAAAATTCGAAGTATATAGTTTTCGCCCAGTCTGTCCGCTTATCCACAAATACTTTAATTTTGTCCATAACTTTTGATTAGGTGGAACTTTGACTTTTACATTTCACAAGCGATTTCTTATGAGTTGTGACGACTTTTCTTTGGGTGTCAATGTATTTGACATCTTGACCTTGCAATTTGACCCATTTTTGCAAAAAAAAAAAACCTAAATTTAAACTTGGTCATATTTTTTTTGACAGTTAGTGCTAGGACTTTCATGCTCACAAATATTTTCATACTTTTTTTTACCTTGACATTAGAGCCTGCATTTAATTAAAAAAAATTGACCTTGGCCATAACTTTGAACCGTTGGTACTAGGATTTTCATATTTTACAGGTGTATTCTTTAAGGCAAGACCTTTTTGGCTCATAGACCTTGAGCTTGGAGTTTTGACTTGCTTAGAAAAAACTTTAACCTTGGCCATAGTTTTTGAATAGTTTGCGCTGGGGCTTTTATCATTACACATGTATATTTCTTATGACATCCTTTCTCTAGGAACCATTCAATTTTGAGTCATGTCGTGACCTTGGAATTTCATCCACTTTTATTAAAAATTAACTTTGTTCAGAGCTTTATGAATGGCTGGTGTTTGATCTTTTCTATTTTAAAGGTGTATTCACTGAGAGATCTTTCTTTTGGTAACAACATTTTTGATTTATTGATCTTGGAGTTTGACTTGCATTTTAGAAACTTTACCTTGGCTACAAATTGCCATACGGGGGTATCAGTGTTTAACAGACGGACGCATATTGTTTGGATTATTTGTCTTTGTGTTCTGTTTGGGCTATTTTGTTTAGTAGGCTGGGATTATTTGATATTTATTTCTGTTTATTTATTTGAGCTATTTTGTATTGTTTGTCGGTTTGGATTATTAAATTTTTTTTATGAGTTCTATTTGAGATGTTACGTATTGTAAGTTTGGATTATTTGCCCATGTTTTCTATTAGAGCCGTTTTTTTTTTATAGGTTTCGATCATTAGCATGTGTGTTCTATTTGAGTCGTTTTGTGTAATGTAAGTTTGGACTATTTTTGTTTGTAGTATTTGAGCTGTTTTGTATGAGGGCTGTTCAATAAATAATGTCATGAACTCTGTAACGTACAATATAGAAAATATTTTACATTGACTTTGGCTTTCTCTTAATATTGAATCTTTAATAAATTGATAACCGTTCATGTGATCTCGTTTCATCATATACATGTAGTTAGAGAAGCTGGAAAACAAGGGCTACTCGAGACAGTGCATTAAAAATGAATGGTAAAGAATCAGTTAAGGTAGGTCCGTACTTTTAGAATTTTCTGTCAAACTGATAATTTTTCAATTTGAATACCTTGAACAAGTCTTAAACTTACTAAAACACCCATAAAAGACATATCTTTGCAGGTTAATTTTCATACAATATGTCTCAGCGCACATACCTCTAAAAACTCAACAGCCAAAATTGAACATAGAAAAGTGTGATTTCATATTTCTCTCAGTTATGCACCAAATCACATCAAATTTATGTTAAAACTTATGAAGATCAAAAATATTCATTTGACAAGAGAATATTTGAAATCTTTACTGCAAAACATTAACAAATTGGTGTTGAATCTGTCCATGTCTTTCAGAAAAAAATCTCAAAATCTCTTTATTTTTTATAATTCTCAAAATCCAAAATGTATAGATGCCATTTTTTCTTTAAAACTATTAAGAATTATATCTAATGTTAACAAAAACAGCTACTTTATTATGGTTGACCAGAGAATTTTAGCAAAACAGTCTTTTGAAGACGTATAATCCCATTTTTGGAATATCAATTTTTTCAATTATTCAATGCAAAATTTTTAAAAAGTAAAAATTAAATGGATGATATAGGCTCTAAATCAATAAAAACAAATCTCAGGTTAGTTTGCTTAAAAGAAAATTAAAAAGATTTAGGTCCATAAAAGCAATTAGGAATTTTGTGTTTGTGTGTGTACTAAATGACATATATAGATCTTATGGACAGAGTGCAAAGTGTTAATTTCCATAAATAATGTATATTAAATGCTTCATATGCACAATAACACTATAATAAACAAATATATACTTGCTAAATCATTTTCAATCACCCAAAAAGATTTATATCAATAGAAAAATGAAAATCAGAATTTTATATTGATGTGTAAAATTAGAACCGGATCTGTAAAAGTGTGGGCCTTCCTTAAACAAGAGTAAAATTAACGTGTCATTAAAGCTGCTGTAAAACTTGTTAAACATCCAAATGAAAAAAAAATCACTGAAAAATGTTATGTTTACAGCAACCAATGTTTGTTTTAAGACACATGAGCAGGTGGATTTTAATGATCAAAAATGATAATAGGCATCAAAAAGGGGTATAGTTCTTAGCGACAAGGACTTACTACAACCAATATTACATTTGTCAAAATTTATCAAATTATCATCGATGAAGTTTTTTTTTACTTTAAGACGCATAGGAAAATAAGAAGGCATACTAGTAATTTTGAGGGATGGTCATCATTCTTTTAGAGAAACATTTGACAGTTAAAAAGCTTAGTACTCAATGGTTACCCTCTATGTTTGGACAAATGAGTAAAAACATCAGCGTGTAAAAATATCCAAACGATTATTATTTAAAAATCAGAAATTGTATAGTTATCCACGTTTGTCTGAAATTCTTACAGATAATAAAACCTGAATCCATGGATTTGAACCCCCAAAAGAAACATGAAAACAATGCACGTGACCTAAACAGCAAAGATTTCAGATGAGACAAGATTTCCAAGAGCACAAAAAAGTTAAAGCCATATATGGCGTAACTGATCAAAAAAATATATTTTTGAAAAATTCAAAATTAAGTAAAGAAATATAGTTAATACATTTAAATTAAAGCTTTTCATACAATTCTGAACACGGAGAATACCTCGTTTCATCTACATGTAATAATACAATTGTATCTTCTCTGTAATGTGTTATTTAAATCTTTTGTATTTTCTTCCGAGTCGGAGAAAATTCCGAGAAGCCAAATTAAATTGTGATATCTTTATAACGCAACTGACTTAGATTTTGTAATTTACGGAAAAGTTCTATCTTTATATAAAGTAATGATACAAATAATAAATTCTGATAATTTTAGTCTAACAATTTTCATTGTACATACGCCATATATGGCTTTAAAAGCCATTTTCTTCAATAGTAGTGGTCCAATTGTTCAGATTTTTTTTCGGGGAAGCCGTTCAATTTCTGGACGAGCCTTATAAGCAGGCAAAACTTTTGCCAAAATCGAAAGGTTTATTAGAAAAAGGAACCAGAATCGATTATTTATTACATTCATTTTCTTCATGACAGAGTCCAAACCCACACGTCCTGAATAGTAAAGGGATTTTCGGAATAAGCAGAAAGTTCATGTTTTGTCACACCAATAATATTCGCAAGATCTTTCACCCTTGAACTAGTTTCATTTGCCAAACTTGAAAAAAAACACCTTCCAGAAACAAGAAACTAGTGTCGTTTACTGATTTTTATTTGAAAATTAAAATACGTATACACGATACTCAAAAATGTTCTAAAAACATAAACTTTTTAAGGAATATTGGATATAAGTGTTACAGACATGTGTTTCAACTAAAGGGACATATTTCAGGGAAATAGTTAAGCGGTTTTTTGGTTTCTTTCGGAGCACTGGTGACATTATTTATTGAACAGCCCTCGTATTGCAAGTTTGGATTATTTGTGTACATGTATGTGTTCTATTTGAGCCGTTTTGTGTTGTAAGTTTTTGTTATTTTTGTTTTATTTGAGCCGTTTTAAATTGTAGGTTTAGATTATTTGTGTATGTGTTCTATTTGAGCTGTTTTATATGCTAGGTTTGGATTATTTGTCTACGAGTTCTTTTTGAGCTGTTTCGTATTGTAGGTATGGACTATTTGTCTATGAGCTCTTTTTTAGCTATTTCGTATTGATTGTCTATTGGTTCTTTTTGAGCTGTTTCGTATTGTAGGTATGGACTACTTGTCTACGAGTTCTTTTTGAGCTGTTTCGTATTGTAGGTATGGACTACTTGTCTACGAGTTCTTTTTGAGCTGTTTCGTATTGTAGGTATGGACTATTTGTCTACGAGTTCTTTTTGAGCTGTTTCGTATTGTAGGTATGGACTACTTGTCTACGAGTTCTTTTTGAGCTGTTTCGTATTGTAGGTATGGACTACTTGTCTACGAGTTCTTTTTGAGCTGTTTCGTATTGTAGGTATGGACTACTTGTCTACGAGTTCTTTTTGAGCTGTTTCGTATTGTAGGTATGGACTATTTGTCTACGAGTTCTTTTTGAGCTGTTTCGTATTGTAGGTATGGACTATTTGTCTATGAGTTCTTTTTAGCTGTTTCGTATTGTAGGTATGGACTATTTGTCTACGAGTTCTTTTTGAGCTGTTTCGTATTGTAGGTATGGACTATTTGTCTACGAGTTCTTTTTGAGCTGTTTCGTATTGTAGGTATGGACTACTTGTCTATGAGTTCTTTTTAGCTGTTTCGAATTGATTGTCTGTTGATTCTTTTTGAGCTGTTTCGTATTGTTGGTATGGATTTTTCGTCTATATGTTCTATTTTAAGTGTATGAATTTCAAGCTCGGATAATATACGTGTTTTATTTGAGCTGCTTCGTATTGTAGGTTTGGATTATTTGTGTATGTGCTTTATTTGAGTTGTTTTATATGGAAGGTTTGGATTATTTGTCTGTTTTATTTGAGGTATGTTTTGCATTGTAGGTTTCATCATTATTTGTCTTTGTTTTATTTAAGCCGTTTTGAATCGTAGGTTTGGATGTATGCTCGATTGTACAATGAGGTAGAAAGGTTCAAAGACGATGATCTACTACTACAGGCCGTGAAAGCTATACTGGTTTTATTATTTGTTATTGTTGCAATTGTCATCTCGCTCATTTCTTTGCAACTTTATGCATTTGCCATCCATTAAAAATTGCATATATGTTACACGGTTATTATGCATTATCAGTTTCAAGATTAAGCCTCTTTAATTAAATATACACATTTTAAAGTTAGCTGCAGCTGGTTAGAGATACACATGTAGTTCATGTTTTATAAATACTGTTGGAATGCTTGTTACAGCGTGATTTTATTTTAGGTGCTGACTTTCTCATGAAAAATGTGCGAGACCCCAACACATACAAATGCCCCCTAATTATTACCAGAGATGGGAAACCAATCAAGATCCAGAGAACCCTCTTCTCCGAGTGCTTCTACCTGATGGCTGTGTCCGAGGTCGCCAGAGCAACAGGAGTAGGAAAATACAAGGTAAAAATTCATTCTAATTAAGCCTCACTTAATCTTTTCTTTTAAAGCTCTTTTTGGATGTGTAATACCCACTGTAAATTTTCTACAGAAAGAAGCAATCACAATGATGGATAAGATAACAGGCTGGATACGGAGTCATGGGGAGGGTTTGGGGTCTCCCAACTTATCTGGTGTAAGGCCCAAGAGTATGCTAGCTATTGCAATGATGACACTTTGTATCATAGATCAGCTCAGAACAATGGACCCAAGCCTTAACTATGACGATCTGAAGAAATGGGCACTAAGTGATGCACTGAAGCATGTTCAGGTATTTATACTGTGTTCGTATCATCCAACATTCCGTAGGAAATGAATCCTTATCCTTTATCAAATATACTAGTATGCTAGACTGCAAAGCATTTTTGTTTTTGTGGTTTGGACTACAGCTGAGAGAATCTGATTGACAACAAATCAAAATATGTAGGATGGTCCTCAGTGGAAAAAAAACCTTATGTTCTTTTAAAGCATATTTTACTTGTATGTATAAAGCTCTGTCATTCATGAATACAACTTTTTATTTGTGTTTCCTCAAAATTCTTTGCATTCTATCTAAAGAGGAATGGGACCGTCATACTAGAGACCACGACCAATGATGGGAAGGAGATGAGTGGAAGTGCAGGCCGGCTGATGATACCAGGTACCTAATAATAAATACAGCTCATTTTTTCTGATCATAAAACAGGTGTGATTTCATCTGTTTATTACAGGTCATTCCATTGAAGCTGGATGGTTCCTTCTAACAGAAGCCACTCATTCTGACAATAAGGATCTGAAGAAGGTGGCAATAGACAGCTTTATTGTGCGGCCTTTTGAGTATGGCTGGGACCGGGAGAATGGTGGTCTGTTTTACTTCCTGGACGTGGATGGGTGGTGCCCGGTGCAGTTGGAGTGGGACATGAAGCTTTGGTGGGCCCACAATGAGGCACTCATTGCCTTCCTGATGGCCTACAAGGAGACTAAGGACCCAACTCATCTGGACAAATTCGCTCAGATATTTGACTACTGCTATTCACATGTAAAACATAAGCCACATCATGACATTCGATTGAAGTTAAACTACTTCTCCTAAAATTTAATTGATAGTGTTGTTGGCTTTAAAATGAACCCATTCTGACTATTCTTGTTAATGCGAGTTTATCCAAATCATGAACATTACATTTCAACAACAAAGTGGATTACTAGTAATTCAGGTTCTGGTGTGTAATCTAATGCAAATTTATGCTAGTGTTCATTCCTAAAAAGTTTATGTGCAACATGAATCTGAACTTACTAGCATTTGTAAAAGTACCAAAAATATGAAAGTGCTTACTTACATATATAAATATCACTGATAAGGCTTACTACATGTAGTTTATTAAAGCAATGCATTTTATATACATGTAATTTCATTTCTATCTTCAGTTTGTTGACAAGGAAAATGGGGAATGGTTTGGCTACTTGAGAAAAGATGGTTCTGTTAGTTTGGATTTCAAAGGTGGACCATGGAAAGGTACATAAATTAGCTACTATGAAATCACAAATTTTCGTGGGAGGTTGTTTTCGAGGTATGAGGAGCCCCACGAATTCATGTCCACCAAGTAAATGTAAAATGTTACATACGAAATCAAATCCCCACAAACCAAGAGATTTTCCTCAACCCACGTAAATTTGACCCCGGGAAAATATGTGATTTTACAGTATCTCTAGTAAACAATGATGCCCATTGAATGCTCAGCTAGGCCCCAGGATCATGAAACAAACTTAGACCTAAGTCAAATTTTCAATTGCTTTTAAAATATTTATTGATAATTGAATTAATATCTACATTTGCAGATATCAAAACTATTTTGAAGCAACATTTACAAATGTTTTAGTTTTTGTCTCCTTGACTTCATTAACAGTTTAGTACAACATAAAGATTTTGACTTAAGTTTAAGACCTTTCATGATCCTGGGACCAGGAATCTTTGTTGTTCTTAAGCCTTTATATTTAATGTGCTGTAATAAAAGCCGTGTGATAGATGTACATCACTGTATTTTCTTCTAGGTTGTTTTCATGTTCCACGGTGCCTGATGATGTGTGAGAAAATGCTGAAGGAGCTCCTTGAAAATAAAAACTGACAGTTTTCTCTTGTGTTCCATTGTAAATTATATACTGTAATGTTATTGATCAATGTTTAAAGCAGCAAAGTCTAGAGTTTATAATGTAACGATTTATTGATATTGAGTAACAGGACCACATATTATGTGATAGTACCTTGCATATACCTCAATACAAGCAATATAAAAAATAAAATTGAATGATTGTCATGTTTGTTAAAAAAGTATCTGTATTCTAAAACTAAAGCTTTCCATTCTGATACATAGACATCATAAACTATCTAAGTTATAGACCACTATTGGATTTGTTTTCATCTGTTTCTTTGACACAGACTTTTCTTATAGTATCTACTCTTAGATATTATTTTTAAAATTCTGAATTCAAAGAAAAACTCATCATTACAAAGATGTTGGTAAATTGATTTCAAGAATGTTCATAGCTAGAGACACTTTTCCTTTCTTATCTTATTCCTACATTTGTGCCCCCTGGTATGTAAAAATCCTATCCATCATTGCAGTCTCACTCTCATGATTAAATAAAATATGAGTCTCTAGTTTAGAGAAATGTTCATTAAATCAATTAAAACTTACGTTTTTTCGTTACATTTTTTAATAAATGGAGATTTCGTTTGCAATTATTCAACGGATATGACTTTGTATTACTCCCTCATCCTCCTGACCTGTAGAACTCGGTTGTACACGTAATACTTGATCTGCTGCCAGGTGCAATGTTTGAGGGCCGAGCTACACACGTAGACAGTCAGATTACCCGGGGTCACACAGCTCGTTATGAACTTCTGCATGTGTTTCTCCTAGCTTAGCTTCCTACTTTACCATCCTCGCTGTAACACAATGCATATAGCTTCATCAATTACATAGCTTATTGTGCATATTAAGGTTTACCTCATATTTCTATGAATTCAAGAAAGTTAAATAAGAGTCATTCAGTCAAACAATTCATTGAGGTACCTGTTTAATGCATGTGAAATTGACCTAAATACCATTTATGATGAATTGACAGACTTTAATGTTATCATGCTTACGATCTTTCAGTTTTTATTTCACATTTTTGCTTGTCATTGTTATCTGTTGTCCATGGCTGTACACATGACCAAGAGCACAGGACTCGGCGTCTAAATCTGCACCTGTAGTTGAACAGACAGAAAGCACAGAACTACATTGTTGTGACACATATTTTTTATACGAGGGAAGACGGAAGGAGGAAAAAAAAGTAGAAAACAGATTGGGTATGATGAGTTAAAACTGTTAAAACCTTACTGATGGCTGTCAAACCATATGCATTGTATCGTTGCGCTTGAATTGATGACAAATGAGGCAGCTACTATGAAAGGATTCCCAGCAACACATTCAATCCCAGCTTCTGAAAACAAAAAGGTCTCACTTTGTACTTTCAGATGACCTTATTGCCTTTTTCGTTATTTCTCGATCAAATCAAGGAGCACACGGCGGGTGTGACCGGTCGCTGGGGGCTCCTCACTCCACCTTGGCACATGATCCCACCTCTGATATTTTAGAGGTCCGCGTTTGCTTTTCTCTCGGTTATTATGTTTGAATGGACTTTCGAGATTTAAAACTGCACATTATCTCCATATCTTTCATCCGTAACATCATTTCTAGATTCTTGAGAGATTACCAAATTTTGGATTAGGCAAATGATACTTATTAGTGGTAACCGCCTTCCGCTGGACCTCCAGTTAAATCTAAACCGAGTATGTATCAGGACCCTAGCTACTACACTCAATTACAGGAAGAGTAACTTGGCAACGTAATTAATTCTGAATAAATCACCAAAAATATTGAATGAAAACACATTGTAAATGATTTTTATTGTGTAAGTGAATATACTAAAATGTTAATGTAGAATAGATCTAGAAATATTGAATAAATTTCCATGGCTTTAAACACATCTGCACTACAATGTATTTTTATGTCAATCAAAGATTAATAAGTGCAGTTTTGTTTTACATTTTTTTAAATTAAAGATAAGGTTGAAAAAAAACTTTTTTAAAATTCGTTTTTCTTTTCAATTTTTTTTAAAGTCTAGGAAAATGAACTATTAAAATGCTCCGACAAAAAAATATTGCACAGCAATGCGTCTCATTGTGATTGCTTCTCGTACCGTCTACTTAAATCATACATGGTCTATTTTTATAAAATTCAACATTAAAAGAAATACGACTTTTCCTGTTTGATAGATGAGTGAACAGTTTGAAACTCAATCAAACAAAGCGCTCAATTACTCCGTAGAACAATCAAAGGCGCTGATCTGTACTGCTTTGCCAATTAGCAGTACTTGTTTTGTGAGATAAACTCACAAATCATTGTAAGACCAATACAAGTTTAGCTTTTAAAAAAAGCTTAGAGAGTCAGCCAGTGGATTTTTCTTTTCTATGATAATGTTTTAAAGAATCATAAAGAACTGAAAAAATGCTTTCAACAAATTTTTAATCAGTAGCAGAGTTGGGCACTAAAATTAAAACATCGTCTTAATATTTTTTCTGCATAGGAACAGAAGCGTTTGTGCATGCAGATTCTTGCATTTTTGTCTCAAAATCAAAAGAACGGAAAGTATGTATAAACATTTAAGTTCCAATTCACGTAACACATAATCAAAGAAGTTATAAACCTACAATCTCATTATCAGATCTATAAGATTTTAGGGGGAGGGGGATATATGAACATTATGCCATTTTTAACAAAACGAAGCCCAATGAGCTTCACTATCATCGTTGTTAGTGTTTATCATGCCGCCACTTGAATCACTCTAGCTTGGCTATGTGTTTAGAAAAGGGAAACACCCTTGTCCCTGCGATACTTAAACAGCCATACTGAACCTTCGTTTGAGAATACAAATAAAGGATTATTGAAACACCTAGCATATTTTCTTGTACATTTTAGAGTAAAAAAAATAAACATTTATTGTTCATTCAAACCGGTAACATGTAAACTTTGACGGTATAGCCTAGAAGCTTTTTTTTAGTTTATTAACTACCGTCATTTGACTTACTAGTAACTAACTGAATTTTGGCTTAAAATTGTTTCATAAAAAGTAGAATTGAAATAAAGCAAACATTACTAAGACCTACAAATTCATTTATCAGACCTCTTATAATATCATAAACCTATTAATTCATAAATATGATTGCCACAACCTAGATAATCAGGTCTTGGTTTATGAAAAATAAGCCAATTTACGGATAAAAAAAGAATGCGCAGAATGGGGGGGTCCAGGGCGGGGCCATAGGGAGTTATGGTTTATGACATTTAATTGCAAAAACTCAAAACCTTCTTGAGATATTGACTGGAAATGAAAGTTTTACACAGAGTCACACAGAAGTATGAATTTATGACACTGACGTTTGAACCTCAAAATACACAGGGGTGTTCCTTACGCCATATATATGGCCATATGGAGTTGTGGTATAAAATTTCATTGCAAAAGCTCAGTGGCTTACAGGGATATCGCACGAAAACAAGTGTTTAAACAGACAGAATTTCTAAATTTAAAACCTTGACGCCTCAAAATCAAGAGGGTCTTCCAAAGGCCATTTAAGGTTTAAACAGTTGTGTAAAATTTCACTGCAATAGCTCAAAGACTTCACGCAATATTGTCCGGAAGTGAAAGTGTTACAGACAGACAGAACTATAGATGGACGGACAGACAGACTGAAATTGATATCTCTAATTTTAGCGGGGGCAACAAACGAGCAAGCTTAGCCAGTTGTGTTTTCTTTCCGAAGTATCTGTTGTATGACTTAACAAGTATGTCCACTATTTAGCATCGGGATCAAAATGATTTGTAGTGAAAACGAAAGTAAAAGCAGTAAAAACTGAAAAGCTAAAAATATGTAATAAACCAATGTTTGTGCTGTAGATTTAAATACATAAGTAAAAATACTTTCAATATATTTTATAAAAGAGCTTCAATTTACGCGTCAAACACTAATTTCATCCAACAGTAGCAACTGTATGCTTCGCTGCGTAGAACACATGATCATGTGCGAACCAGTTAAATTACTGCGAACCAGTTAACTGTTTGAAACCTTCTATACAAAAATAAGCATCGGGAAATTCCTTTTTGAGTTAAATTTACAGATTACTTTGGTGTTTAATAGGGATTTGTTGTTTTACAATCTATATTGATTTTACTGAAATAAAATTAGCAGGCGTGATTTACTGCAGAACCACTCCCAGAATTCCAGGTCACGCAAGCGCATTGGAAGTTCTTCGTACCATAACTAGTCAGCCCGCGGGCTGACTAATCAACATGCGACATTGCTAATGAGTGAGTTACCGGTACTCTCTAGCCTTATATAGTATACAAGCCTGTTATCCGTTAATTTTGCCTGAACATTTGCATAATCGTTTTGTCTACGTTGTTCAAAGGGGCATAATTTGATTATCGAACTTTGTAAGAAACTTACATTATGCAAATTTTGCCACTTAGAATTAGCCGCAAGAGAAAATTGTATATAAAGGGTAACTTTGGAGGGTGGATGGTGGGGAATGTTTCTAAAGCATTGATTAGTAAAATATCTGTGATTAGTAAAATATCTGTGCTTGTTGAAATACAAGTATACCTGCACCATAATGCACTCTGCTACAATGCAGTGCAACACATTGTGATGTCTAGCAATTTATCAAATCAAAATCAACTTAGTCAATTTGTTGTAATAAAATGAATTGAAAATATGATTATAAACCTTTTATTTAGTGTATTGAAAGAAAATTAAGAAAAGTGTAATAAAATATTTCATTCAAATTTAACTAATATATGACTATTTCTCTTTCGTGCAAATCAAGGAATTATGTCGAAGGACTCTTTCGACAAAGTTATACGCATTGATAATTTTATTATCAAATGACTAGTTTGGATACAAGCAAAAAGAAAATTCCTTTTATTTTCTTATTCAATTAAAGCTTTAAATATCTTTTATTTAAAAAAAAACAAACTAGATGAAATAGTTCATTACCATTTAATTGATATGTGACTGTTATCTTTCATACAAATCTCAATAAACACTCCAGCACTTACGTGTATGTGGGAGGACTCTTTCGATAAAGCTACGTAGTGATAATTTTTTATTGAGCGACTAGTTTGGGTACGCGAAAAATATTTGAAAGGAATGAACTCCTATGTGACTGTTGAGTCATTTGATTTTTATTTGCACGCATATTAATGCTTCTTATCTGAAAATTAAGAATTTTCCTACACTTATATTGCACTACAATGCATTTTTTATGTCAATCAAAGATTAATAAGTACAATATTGTTTTACTTTTTTTTTAATTAAAGATAAGGTGGAAAAAAAAAAACCTTTTTAAAATTCGTTTTTCTTTTTCTTTTTTTAAAGTCTAGGAAAACGAACTATTAAAATGCTCCGACAAAAAAATATTGCACAGCAATGCGTATCATTGTGATTGCTTCTCGTACCGTCTACTTAAATCATACATGGTCTATTTTTATAAAATTCAACATTAAAAGAAATACGACTTTTCCTGTTTGATAGATGAGTGAACAGTTTGAAACTCAATCAAACAAAGCGCTCAATTACTCCGTAGAACAATCAAAGGCGCTGATCTGTACTGCTTTGCCAGTTAGCAGTACTTGTTTTGTGAGATAAACTCACAAATCATTGTAAGACCAATATCAACATGCGACATTGCTAATGAGTGAGTTACCGGTACTCTCTAGCCTTATATAGTATACAAGCCTGTTATCCGTTAATTTTGCCTGAACATTTGCATAATCGTTTTGTCTACGTTGTTCAAAGGGGCATAATTTGATTATCGAACTTTGTAAGAAACTTACATTATGCAAATTTTGCCACTTAGAATTAGCCGCAAGAGAAAATTGTATATAAAGGGTAACTTTGGAGGGTGGATGGTGGGGAATGTTTCTAAAGCATTGATTAGTAAAATATCTGTGATTAGTAAAATATCTGTGCTTGTTGAAATACAAGTATACCTGCACCATAATGCACTCTGCTACAATGCAGTGCAACACATTGTGATGTCTAGCAATTTATCAAATCAAAATCAACTTAGTCAATTTGTTGTAATAAAATGAATTGAAAATATGATTATAAACCTTTTATTTAGTGTACTGAAAGGAAATTAAGAAAAGTGTAATGAAATATTTCATTCAAATTTAACTAATATATGACTATTTCTCTTTCCTGCAAATCAAGGAATTATGTCGAAGGACTCTTTCGACAAAGTTATACGCATTGATAATTTTATTATCAAATGACTAGTTTGGATACAAGCAAAAAGAAAATTCCTTTTATTTTCTTATTCAATTAAAGCTTTAAATATCTTTTATTTAAAAAAAAAACAAACTAGATGAAATAGTTCATTACCATTTAATTGATATGTGACTGTTATCTTTCATACAAATCTCAATAAACACTCCAGCACTTACGTGTATGTGGGAGGACTCTTTCGATAAAGCTACGTAGTGATAATTTTTTATTGAGCGACTAGTTTGGGTACGCAAAAAATATTTGAAAGGAATGAACTCCTATGTGACTGTTGAGTCATTTGATTTTTATTTGCACGCATATTAATGCTTCTTATCTGAAAATTAAGAATTTTCCTACACTTATATTGCACTACAATGTATTTTTTATGTCAATCAAAGATTAATAAGTACAATATTGTTTTACTTTTTTTTTTAATTAAAGATAAGGTGGAAAAAAAAAACCTTTTTAAAATTCGTTTTTCTTTTTCTTTTTTTTAAAGTCTAGGGAAACGAACTATTAAAATGCTCCGACAAAAAAATATTGCACAGCAATGCATCTCATTGTGACTGCTTCTCGTACCGTCTACTTAAATACTACATGGTCTATTTTTATAAAATTCAACATTAAAAGAAATACGACTTTTCCTGTTTGATAGATGAGTGAACAGTTTGAAACTCAATCAAACAAAGCGCTCAATTACTCCGTAGAACAATCAAAGGCGCTGATCTGTACTGCTTTGCCAGTTAGCAGTACTTGTTTAGTGAGATAAACTCACAAAACATTGTAAGACCAATATCAACATGCAACATTGCTAATGAGTGAGTTACCGGTACTCTCTAGCCTTATATAGTATACAAGCCTGTTATCCGTTAATTTTGCCTGAACATTTGCATAATCGTTTTGTCTACGTTGTTCAAAGGGGCATAATTTGATTATCGAACTTTGTAAGAAACTTACATTATGCAAATTTTGCCACTTAGAATTAGCCGCAAGAGAAAATTGTATATAAAGGGTAACTTTGGAGGGTGGATGGTGGGGAATGTTTCTAAAGCATTGACTAGTAAAATATCTGTGCTTGTTGAAATACAAGTATACCTGCACCATAATGCACTCTGCTACAATGCAGTGCAACACATTGTGATGTCTAGCAAGTTATCAAATCAAAATCAACTTAGTCAATTTGTTGTAATAAAATGAATTGAAAATATGATTATAAACCTTTTATTTAGTGTATTGAAAGAAAATTAAGAAAAGTGTAATGAAATATTTCATTCAAATTTAACTAATATATGACTATTTCTCTTTCGTGCAAATCAAGGAATTATGTCGAAGGACTCTTTCGACAAAGTTATACGCATTGATAATTTTATTATCAAATGACTAGTTTGGATACAAGCAAAAAGAAAATTCCTTTTATTTTCTTATTCAATTAATGTTTTAAATATCTTTTATTTAAAAAAAAACAAACTAGATGAAATAGTTCATTACCATTTAATTGATATGTGACTGTTATCTTTCATACAAATCTCAATAAACACTCCAGCACTTACTTTTATGTCGAAGGACTCTTTTGATAAAGTTACATATTGATATTTTTTTTATCGAACAACTAGTTTGAGTATGCGCAAAAAAATCCTTAAATTTTCTTCTCAATTAATGATTTGAATATCTTTAAAAAAAAAAAACTGGATGAAATATTTTATATACATTTAATTAACACGTGACTCCTCTTTCATGCAAATCTCAAGACTCTTTCGATAAAGCTACATAGTGATAATTTTTTATCGAGTGATTAGTTTGGGTAAGCGAAAAATATTTGAAACGAATGAACTCCTATGTGACTGTTGAGTCATTTGATTTTTATTTGCACGCATATTAATGCTTCTTATCTCAAAATTAAGAATTTTCCTACGCTTATATTGCACTACAATGTATTTTTCTTTTTATGTCAATCAAAGATTAATAAGTACAATTTTGTTTTACATTTTTTTAAAATTATAGATAAGGTTGAAAAAAAAATTTTAAATTCGTTTTTCTTTTTAATTCTTTAATTCTTTTTAAAGTCTAGGAAAACGAACTATTGAAATGCTCTGACAAAAAAATATTGCACAGCAATGCCTCTCATTGTGATTGCTTAACGTATTTATCATGCATAACAGTTATCCGAAAATAAGTCAACTTTTGTAAGGATTTAAAAAATAAGAACGAGCCAATTGTATTTTAAAATAAGAAATGAAATAGTGACATTTGATTTTTCAATGAATCCTATTTTTTATCGGTATTTCTGAAAAAAATTATTGCTGACGTCCATGTACAGCCTTGATAACGATTACATTTTCCCCAATGTCTTTTACTTGCTTAGACGTAACACGTCTTAAAAATATTCTTCATTCGTGGCATTCTCGTACAAGAGCCGTGGGGTGTTGTAGCATTAACTTGATTGGCCGTAACCGTAGCTTAGCAATCACTGGTGAGACCGTCGCATTATAAGGTATCACTACGGGATACCGTGGTTGCCCGTAACAGTGTCCTTGGCGTGAATGGCATGGTCCTTAATGAAACCGTGTCCAAACCTTGTTGAACCCTTCAATAATCTTGAAACAACCGTTTCGTTTGTTTTTTCGCGCCAAAAAATCGCATTAGCATTACGATTTCTTACGGTTTATAAAATCGGGGTGATCTGTTGCAATCCGTGTCTATAAGAATGTTTAACTTGTGGATCAAGTTCAAACGGTATATAAAGGGGCATTGGTTGCTATTATGTCACCCGTTGAAAATGAGCATGCTGGTGTACAGGATTCTAAAGACTTTTCCAAACGACACAGACTGCCAGAACATATTAAGAATCTGTATCACAGAACAGTAGAGGGTATGGATGCCATGAATGCTTAATCAATTTATAAGTTACTATTGCGATACTCCAAGTTGTTTGCTGCATCTGACTCAGATCTAGGGAAGACAATGTTACAGAGTACAGAATCGATACAGGAGAAGCATCTCCTGTCACACAGCGTACAAGGTGTTTATCTGTTCACATGCAAGCAGAGGTAGACAAGCATTTTGACGACATGTTGGGAAGAGACGTAATAGAAGAATCAGTGAGTCCCTGGTCGTCAACAGTCATCTTAGTGAAAAAGAAAAATGGTTCAACAATATTATGCGTTGACTATCGAAAACTTAATGAAAGAACTACTAGTATTAAGGATGCTTATCCGCTCCCAAGGATAGACGACTCTTTGGACCAACTCTCTGAAATCAAGTGGTTTTCCACTTTTGACTTGAACTCCGGCTACTGGCAGGTAGAAATGTCACCAAAGGATCGAAGCAAGGCAGCATTTGTAACCCGACGGGGCTTGCACAAATTTAAAGTGATGTCGTTCGGGCTCTGTAACGCCCCAACCACTTTCGAGCGCTTAATGGAGACAGTTCTTAGAAATCTACAGAGGAATATCTGTCTCGACTACCTAGACGATATAATTGTGATAGGGAGAACAATAGAGGACATGACATTGAATCTGACACAAGTGTTCGACCGTTTTTTGGCTGCAGGCCTAAAGTTAAAAGCACGTAAATGTACACTCTTTGCTAAAGAGGTCGAATACCTGGAACATGTTATATCCGAAAAGGGTATAGCTACCAGTCCTGAGCAAATAAAGGCAGTGAAAAAGTGGCTTGTCCCCTCGAACATTACAGAGGTAAGGTCATTCATAGGCTTTTGTAGCTATTATAGGAGATTCATGCCTAATTTTGCTATGGTGGCCAAACCTCTGCACGAACTAACAAAGAAAAATATGGTCTTCAGATGGGATGACAAGTGCCAAAGTTGACAAGTGACAAGTTGCGGAAAGAGTTGTCAACAGCTTCCATCTTGGCTTTTCCTAACTTTGAGCAAGAGTTTATCCTTGATACAGACGCCAGCAACGAGGCAGTCGGCGCAGTGCTATCACAGCTACAGGATGGGGTTGAGAGGCCTATAGCATATGCCAGTAAAAGCCTTTCTAAGTCAGAGATGAAATATTGTGTCACACGAAAGGAACTGTTAGCCGTGGTGACATTTGTGAAACACTTCAGACAGTATTTATATGGTAGAAGATTCACCGTAAGGACGGACCATAGCTCATTGAAATGGTTCATGATTTTCAAGGATTCAGAAGGGCACCTAGCCCGATTGATCGAATTGCTGTCAAGTTACGATTTTCATATTGAGCATATGCCCGGTAAACTCCACAAACATGCGGACGGCTTAAGTCGCATTCCATGCAAGCAGTGTAAGACTGACTACATCCATGTTGTACAAACAGTGGAATCCAAAGAATATATCAAAAATGACTAAACAGAGACTTTATTTAGTGAACTACACAATAAACATCGAGACCTAAGTAAGGCTAAACAATGGTTGATCGCAAATGATCATCCAGTACATAATGTCATATCAGGGGAGTCGATGGTGATAAAATCTTTAAGGTCCCCATGGGACAGGCTAACTTTGCATGACGGTATTCTCTACAGGAAATGGGATGAATTGGTAAAGCAGAAAAAGCAGATTGTAGTTCCCAGCAAGGAAAAAAAGAACAATTCTTAAGTTCTGTCACGACGATCGAACAGCTGAACATCTTGGCATACATAAGACACTGGCAAAGATTAGACAATCGTACTACTGGACAGGTTTACAAAAAGGTGTTTAACAATACATAGCAGGTTGTGAAGTATGCACAAAAAGAAAAGGGCCTTCTATGTCTAATAAAGCGCCAATGCAAATAGTATGTTCTGGATGCCCTATGGAGAGGATAGCCACTGACATACTTGGTGAGTTACCAGAGACCGAAGTGGAAACCGATATATTTTAGTCGTAGCCGATTATTTTACCAAGTGGACAGAGTGCTTTTTCATGCCCAATATGAAAGCCAAGACCGTCGCTGGTAAAATAGTAGAAAGTGATGACAAGATTTGGTGTCCCAGGTGTAATACACTCGGATCAGGGTCCACAGTACGAAAGCCAACATTTCAGAGAAATGTGCCAGTTATTAGATGTTCAGAAGACTCGTACCACTCCCTACCATTGGATGGTATGGTTAAGCGGTTTAATAGAACATGAACTGCAATGCTCAGTGGATTTCGTAAATGAACATAATTCAGATTGGGACGTCAACCTGCCATATATAACAATGGCTTACAGGTCTTCCGTTCATGAAACTACTGGAGTAACTCCTAACTACTGATGTTGGGGCGTAAAGTCACAACCCCTCTGGATCTTATGTACGAAATCCCGAGTAAAATTAAAGAAACACCCTCAAACAAATAGGTATGGGAGTTTCAAGAACGCCGTGAGAGAGCCCATAATATAGTCAGGGAAAACACTGGTGTAATTCAAAAGCACTTCCATGATAGTAAACTGAGGTGGAAAACTTTCAGTACTGGAGAGGAAGTGTATGTTTTCTTTCCACGCAGAAAGCCTGGAACCTCATCCAAATTTACAAGCTATTGGCAGGGCCCATTTAGAGTTGTCAAAAAGATTTCTGATGTAAACTACATGTATTTGGTGAACTGTGGGTCTCGAGGTTCAGAACAAGTATACATGTAGACCGCATGCGCAAGAAATATCCTCAAACACTTTCTGGAGAAGATCCTCCACAGATTGAGAAAGACCAGTTGTTACAAGAAAATCTAAATGACACTAACAACGAAACGTCAATTACTTATACTAGCAATGGTCGTCCGAAATGAGTAACTAAACCACCTACTTGGCTTCATGATTACCAGGTATTATATTGAAAAATAAGTATCTAGATGTATTTTTAATGAATGAAAGTTGAACAGTTCTGTTATGTACAATGTATATATATATATATTTTTAAAAATTGTTTTAATTTCTTTTTTTCAAATGGCGAAGACGAAGACAACACCAAATAAAGAGTTTCGACGTTGTCTTATGTTCGTTCTTTCTCGGCAAACAGTGAAGGGGAGTACATAGACCATGTCCTTGCTTGTGTCATGAGGACCTTTCAGTGCCTAACATGTGACTTTAAGAATACTAAGTAGAGTAACCTCAAGAGGCACGTGAAAAGATGCAATCCTGGTATCTCCCAATATGACAAACTTATCATGCTTGGAATTAAAGATGGTGGAAGTGACGGTGTGAGTAGAGACGAACCGATACAAGAACAGGATGATGACTGGCTTAACCAAAATCCTGGAGAACTTATTGGAGACGTATCAGACAGCAGTGAAGGCGACGACCCGATACCTCAGGTGGAGCCCATCCCTGCAAAAGAGGAAGAGAACAACCTGTTGCAAGGAAGAATATTTCGTAAACCAACCGCCTTCTTACCAGTGGCGTCACAGAGAAAACCTTGTGCTATTAAGGAACAGTTGAGTGACAAAAGGGACAGCGAGGAAGAAAATGCAGTACAAATTACCCTGGTAAAGAGAGTAGCAGTGGGCCGTTGTTCAGAGGAAAGCAGATGTGGGAACTCAGGCAGGGCCTTTAAAACGACTCATCACTACCAAAACCATCAAGAGATTCAGAAACGATAATGTTGACACAAAGGTAGTCACAAAGGAAAAATTGTGTTTAATTTGTAATGCAAGAAAAAACTGTGTTTGATGCTAACGTTTCATGAATGGTATTGTGTAAAATATATAATTGTTCACTTTGTAGTATCTACACTGTAAAGCAACGTTGTAGATCTAATCATTGGCTTACATTAAAAAAATCTTTGGTAATATTTTTCTTTGGTTTACATGCGACCCGCATGTCATCGAAGGGGTGGGTAATGTAACGCTTTAGACTTTGTGTATTCCAATTATGCAAGTCGGCCTTTGAGGATCTGTGATTGGCTGAAGCTGATCATGTGACCTTAAACAAAGCTATATAAGCAAGCGCAGCTAAGCTGCGGGGTTCTTTTAGTCCAAGCAGCAGAGGGAAGAAGACTCAATTTCAGGAGATATGGTTAGTTTGGTGGATTGCCAAATACTGAGGCTTGCCACAACTATTTAACAATACTGGGTGGATTGTCTGACAACGAAGGCTAACCACAATAAATAGGTACTTGTATTGTATTATTGTGTGACTATATATAACCATTTAGAGGAAAGTCAACCCCTTGCGGCTTACCTGGTAAGCTTTTAAAATAGTGTAAGTCTCTGAAAACAGTGGAAGACTGTGCGTCCTGAATAAAGAATTCAGTATCTTCTGTTGTCAGAGGCTAGGAGATTGGACTTAGCGTCGTGACTGACACTACAAGCCTGAGTAAGGCAATATTGGTGTCGGTCCGGTACCATTGGGTGAACCCGTTATTTTTGTAAATATTAGGCCGACATTCAAGTGTGATTTTCCCCTAAGTAAGGAAAGGGCCTTATTTGTATATATTTGCAGGACAATCATTTTATCCAATTATTGTTATTTTTAAGAGGAAAATTATTTATTGTAAATATCAATCTTTACCGAGATCTTGAAATCAACCAGGTACGATCCCTAAACACGTTACATGATGTATTTTAATAACCAAATTAAAAAGATGAGTTTAGTTGTTTTATCACTTATCAAATTTTTATACAGCAAGGCCTTTATGTTTTGTTAATTACACACTCTTACCACAGGTACTTGTTTGCAGGACATTTGCTTCCGATTTGCTACATTGAAAGTATATGGGACGTATTCTAACTGTGGTGAGAGTTTGTACCGAGACACAGTTAGATTATTGTAACTAACGGTACGCCAGGATTGAGTTGCTTAAAACACTGGTTAAATTTGTCCACTGGATAAGTTAGCCATTGGTTAAATTCTATATCCACTGGGTAACTAACCACTGGTCAAATATTTGTTGCTCAAAATAAAATAAGCCTCTGGTTAACTAACCACAGGTTAAGTGATGTAACCACTGGCTAGTATCCCACAATGCATTACACTTATCCAGTTGTCAACCAAAAAAAAAGATGGCTACAATGGTAGGCATTAATATCAAATAAGTAAATAGTGAGACGTTTTAACGTACTTTACAACCGTATGTGGAGAAGTGGAGAAATATCGACATGTAGGCCTAACAGTATCAAAACTAAACAAACGCTTTAGTCGCAAAAAGTGAGGAAAACACAAGTCAGCTGGGATTATTCTTTGCTGAAAATTCAAGTGGAGGATGCAGTAACTGTAAACACATATAGAATGGGAAAGGATTAGCACCACACAGGTAAGATGGATATAATGATTGCAGAAATCTATATGCTCGTTAAGCTGTTATCTTAGTTTTCACAGAAAATATTTTAAAGACAATACCTATTCAAGACGCGATTATTACGAGGCAAATACATCAAATTGTATCGGTTCATACCTAAATAATAACTGATTGGAGTCAGGACACCTTTACTGTTTACACCATGTAAACGTCGTCTGCTATTATTCGAGGAAATTCGCACTTTGTATTATCGCTTTTATAATACCTTGACAGAAAGATCTCAGTCCAGTGGTTTCCAGTTTGTCAAATATTTCCAAACAAGAAATTACTTTCATCACATTTATGTAATTCTGCATTACAATGCACTCACCAGGGTTTAAACTTAACTGAAATTTCCACGAGCCATGTGGGCTCCTGACATTTCGAATTTAGGAGCCCACTGCTAAACTTGTTAGCCCACAGTCTCTGTGATTTTTCAAAAAGCCTTTTGTAGATAGGCCTATACTGGGACAAAAAGTAGATATACAAATAAAATACACAATATTGATACATCTGTTTAAAACTGGAGTTCTTACTTTATAAAATTCAAATGTCATATAAATATTTAATCAAAGGAAATAAAATTGAATTCAATCAAAACTTTTACTATCCTTTTATTTTACATGGTAATACATGTACGTAGCCCTGATACATATATTTGCTTCTTCAACTGATGAAGTGACAATGACACATTTAAGATTTTCTAGGTTAAATATTTCAACTACAATATATCTGAAATAAGTGAAAACACTTACTATTCATATGACTGAGTAGTTGGGAGTTATTAAAATTGTATATTTCTCACGTATCAACCATTTACAGAGGGTTGGAGGAAATTCGGATTAGGAAAAAAGACGATCGTTTTAGGGATTTCACAAATCATTTAGTACTTTAAATGGAAAAGATGAAGGATATTTACGAACAATTGGACCATGCTGGTGTAATTTATAAAAATTTTTCTGTAGTTTTAAATCAAAAACCTGCATAAAATGTCTGTTTTTCAGTAAGGGGACCGGAAATGAATTCGGCCCCTACAGAATTTTGATTCGCCACGTGGGCGAGCAAGTAATAAATTTTACGAGCCCACACCAATTTTTACTCGCAATTTGCGAGTGGGCGAGCGTTAAGTTTAAACCCTGCTCACACTGTCTGAAAGTGGGTAGCATTTTTTTTTAAATTATTACAGAAAGGTCATGGTCGAATATGCAAGTAGATATAGCGAGTTCGTCACTAATGCATTTCGCTCCGTACAATTAAAATTTGCAGTAACTAAAATGCATTATCCCAAGTGTATTTTATAAATACAACACCTTTTAATATTAGCATCAATATATGTAGAAATTAGATAAAAATATTGATGTAGATATTGATAACATATGCATCGGAAGCATTGTGAAAGTAGAGTGGCTAATTGCATGTGGATGGGGGTGGAGGAGAGGGGGCTAAACCAACAAATTAAAAAAAGGTACCCCCAATTTTCAATGCCTATATAAATTCTATCTTTGCAAAAAAAAAAATCCTGATGCCTGATAAATACTTAGAATTTAATGCTAGATTTAATTTTGAATATATAAATATGTTTTATTCACTTTATCTCAACGAGACCTTGCCAAAATGATAATAAAATCAAAGGAAATGGTATGCATTTAATTTAAGGCAGCAATTTAATGCAGCAGTCATAAAGAAAGGTAGTTTGACAAAATAGGCAGAAAAAAATATCGGCAAGGAAATAATAACTAATATTATTTTGAAAAACAAATACATAATGCAAGATCTTTAAAAAAGGGGGTAGAGGAGTGTGTGTGTCGGGGTGGGGGTGGGTGGGGGGAGGGTGTCAATTCTCAATTGATTTTAAACATTGATGTATGGTAACCAAAGAACAATTTATCTATATCCATTATTAGACCTATATGCAAATGACCAACAATTTTATTCATTTATAATTTTTATTTAAAATATACCTATAATAATTATTTATTTTTCAGCGAGGGAATGCAGCTTGATAAGATTCTTTGTAATGCCAACAGATTAATCCTTGAAAGAACCCATTTAAAACATTTCTGCTGACGATGAAGACATAAAAACCTATCATATCCCTGACTGTGATGTTATTCCTGCCTAATATTGCTACAAAACCACGTCAACTTGACTTTACATTACTGCATATGTCTTTTTAAGTATTCATCAACATTAAATTCTTGGTTGCAATATCTATAAGCCTTTGTTTCTTTTGTTATCCCTCAAAATTTACAACAAATAATACTTTTTAGTCACATTTATCCACTGGTTAAGAGACTTAACCCACCTCTGTGGAATGGCTAACTTTAGCCAATATTTAACCACTGGAGAGCAAAGTTAACCAGTGGACAAATTTTGAGCAACAGAATTTAACCAACGGTTAAAAGTTAACCACTGGATAAGAGATTTAACCAGCGGTTAACCTTAACCAGAGTTTTGAGCAACCCAATCCAGATCGATAGAGGGCCTGCATGGTTGAGTCGCGGTTGAGTCTTAATTTTTTCAGGGCACCACCTGAGGGAATTATTTTTACCGGCCTTTTTCATTTTCTCAATATTATCAGCCACCTCAAACTTATTTATATTTACATGAAAGCTCAGGTAGTGAAGATTTAAATTAAGCTAATAAAATTTTGACCTCTGGTGGTATAGCGAGGCCTAAATAGACGACCAGAGAGTTTATATAGAAGAAAAAGTTCTTCAGTGTAGATTCGTTTTTGTTAATCATGACTCCTCCTGTGCCCCTTCCAGCTAGGTCTGGACCACTTATACATTTAATTTTTTTTTTTCAAAACTGGACATAGTTTTGCTTTTCTCTAAGGTTCCAAAAAGCTCAGGTCGGCAATCTGGCCCATGGGTCTTCTCAGTTTTTTTTCTCCATCTTCTTGTTAATGTTTGTGTATATATACATAAACTTAAGGTTTAATTGTGTACTTTATTATTTTTTTTAATTATTCTAAGTGAGCGCTAAAAGTGACAAAAGACTATCTGGGTGATATACGGTCTTAAACTATTACAGAGGCGTAGTCACAAACTTAAAAGTGGGGGGGGGGCTCAACTTCAGAAATTCTTTGACAAGCAAAAAAAAAAAAAAATTGAAAGTTCCCCAAACTCGAAAATCCTATTTGGGGGGGGGAGGGTGTTAGTGGCCAACTTTCTCAAAGGCAAGTTACTTTCAATTCCAATTTTTTTTCCACAATTCTTCGATATAACTATACTAGGGTCAAAAAGTGGGGGGGGGGGGGGTCAACTATCCCTTCAGTGAACATTTCCTATAGTAAAGGTAATGTTGGGGGGAAAAAGCTGTGATTTTGTTCTTCATTAAAGAGTGGGGGGACAGACATAATCCTGCCCCCTCCCCATCAGAAAGTGTGTGTGTGTGGGGGGGGGGGGTCAAATAAATAGTGCCCCCGCTGCCCCCCCCCCCCCCGTGACTACGCCTATGGACTATACTTATAACTTAATAAGTCAAGGGAATCTAAACAAACTTGAAATTCAACCATACTTAAATTTTTCCATTTCCAAGAATCTTCGTTCTTTTTTGACTCGATTGAGAATAAGTGCTCACAAATTACAGATAGAGGTTGGCAGATATTGTAACCCAATTATACCAAGAGATGAAAGATTTTGTATTAATTGTAAAAATGTCGTTGAAGATGAACATCATTTTTTATTTGTATGTCCTCTATATAAACAACTAAGAAGTGAATTTTGTACACTTTTTAATAATACATATAGGGCAAACTGACCATGGTTCGGACGGTTCTTGTTTTGCTTACAAGCAATAAGCTGTTATTCCGAATGACAGTGGTCTAGACTTTTAATATCAACTGGAAAGTGTTTTGGAACCTTTCGGGTTTTATCAATTGTAAATATATCACCAAAACACTAAATACCTCTGTTCCAACTAGAAGTTAAATTCATCAAGCGATTTTTACCATGGTTCGAACGTATATATGACCAAGGTTCGGACATGATAATATACAATAAACAAATGTTTTTTTTTTTTTTAATAACAGATATGCAATATTTACAGGCTCGTAGTAGCGAGAGCCCCCCCCCCCCCCTCTCTAAAGCATAACATTTTTACTATTGAAATTTAACATTATAGATGTTAACAATGCTACAACAAAAGAAGGGGATAGACTTTCATGAATATGTATAATTTTAAATTTCAATGGCAATTGATAAAATTTAAAAGTGACAGAAAGTTTGACCCCCTTCCGAGTTTGGACCATTTTCTTTGGGGTCGTTCTTTTGCTTGATTTTTTTATTTTCTTTTCTTGTCAAAGTTTTATTAGATAAGTTGTTAATTAATTTTTTCTGATTTCTCTCCCAAACCCTTCAAAATCGATAGTACGTGTCTGATTTCTTTCAAATACTACATATAGAGTTGCATGACATAATAAGAAACCTCCAATAAGATTTTAATCTTCTCCCATTCCTAATAAAAATCTGTTGCTTTTTATTATTATTTTTATTTTAAAGTAGCCCTCTCTCTTCATCTCTCTTTCCTCCTTTTGTGCTCTAGTTTGTCTTTATAAATATCAAATGACGTACGATGACAAGTTTCGTCATATTTAGGCTTATATATGTCGCAGTTTCAATTTCAGTAAGAAATCATCGCCGTATTAATCAGCGGTATCAACTCTGATAACTATGTGCTGAGAGAGCTTTAAGCAACTTACAATCGTTTGAGTTCGTCTGTAATTTGCAATGAAAACACACTAAAAAATTAATATATCAAAGAAACCATTTCTATTGCTTGACCACCCCTCTCATTTTTTGACTGTAACCTCAAATATGTCGAAGGTTTCCTCCCAAAAACGAGACTGAAATTGAAGATTTTTTTTATATATACATTTTATTGATTTCGCTATTTCTTGCTCTCTCAATGCATATTTGGAAGACCATGTTTCACTCGAAATCACCATTTGTTTCAATACCACTGCAAATTCCAGCAAAGCAAATATAGTTTTCCTTTATAAGATCTGATTCCTTTGTTTGCAAGTTCGTGTTCTGTACTAAGTTAGCTTCAATCCTTTCGTCTTCAAGGGAACTTTTGGGTTTGGTATCGCAGGGGCGTAGCAACATCTTTGCTAATTGTTACCTTACTTAAGACTATAGGAAATGTTAATTGAAAGCCTGGTTGCCCCCCCCCCCCCCCCCCCCCACTTTTAGACTGTTTAGTTATGTACCGAAATTGTAGTATTAGAATTTGTACTGAAAGTAGTTGACACTACAAACTTTTTTCTCTACCAATTCCTTTAAAAATCCATTTTTTCTCAATACTAATCATATTACTTTACTTTAGTATGTCCAAGGATTTTGAACATTTTAATAGTAAAAGTATTGTTGGACACACCCTGCCCCCCCCCCCCCCCTCCCGGTTGCTACGTGCCTGCGCTGATTATTGTCAGGATAACCTTTATCCCTTTTTTTTTGTTTTTTTTTTCCATAATAAAAAAATGATCTGTTTTCTGTTGTTTTTTTTTATTACAAGCAATGAGTTTTGAATTATCACTTTTGGGCTGTCGACAATTAAGTTGTTCGCATTGAAATGGAATTTAGTTTTGCTCGGGGTGTTTTCTTTAACTTCTTCCGCCTTTTGCAGGTGCTTGTCCATAAGTTAATTTTCGTTCTAAATAAAGAAATGACGAATACGCATTGCGAAGATAAAATCTTTTCTCTACATATCAGTGCACGGTCTTCATAAACTGCAATATCATCGATGCATGCCTTTCTGATTATTGCGTTCATTTTTTAACAAATAATACACCAGTCATCTAGTATCCAAATACATGTAGTGCATATATACCCTATATAACCCTTAATTATGACGTTTTCCATTTTTGTTCTGAACTAGGGATTATTATTTCATTGTAAAAGAAATCTACAATTAAGAAGTCTATGTATGTATTAATTAAAAGATGTAACCGGCACTTGTTCAGTTCTAAACCATCAAAAAATCTTCAAGTTTGATGCTATTTAGGGATTTGTTTTAAATGCCAGAAATAATCATATTTATGACTAATAAATTGGTTTAAATTTCAATTTATTAAACATCATTTAAAGCCATATATGGCGTATGTACGATGAAAATTATTAGAATAAAATTATAAGAACTTATTAAATGTATCATTATTTTATATAAATATAGAACTTTTCCGTAAATTACAAAATCTAAGTCAATTGCGTTATCACAATTTAATTTGAATTCTCGGAATTTTCTCCGACTCGTTTTATTGAAGAAAATACAAAAGATTCATTAATAACACATTACATAGAAGATAAAATCGTATTATTAGATGAAACGAGGTGTTCCCTGTGTTCAGAATTTTATGAAAAGCTTTAATTTAAATGTATTAACTTTATTTCTTTACTTAATTTTGTATTTTTCAAAAGTATATTTTTTGATCAGTTACGCCATTTATGGCTTTAAACAATGAATTGAATTAATTAATCTTATTATAACAAAAAATGCGTATAATATGTTTGAGGAGACCATCCTCATTTTGATTGATTGAAAATACTGGTACATGTATGCACATTTAAAATATATACATTTTTTTATAGTTACATAATTCTTAAAAGTATTATTTGTTAAAAACAGTATATCATTATCCGTTTGCTTTGAATATCAATCACGTATATGTTATTCACTCTTCGATTTCTTTAAGGCGATTTAAGTAGCTTGAACTTTGGTTTGAACAATGTACGAATCATGGTCATCTGGTGCCCGAACCTAGGTACATTTAATTTTCAGACTTCGAAGATTTCACAACAAAAATAGAAAATAACTTATACAATTTTTGACTAATAGGAAGGATTAATCACTTAGAAACGCAATAGAAATAAATCAATCTGGTTTAATAAAGTAAAGCCCCATTCATTTGATTTTACTTGCAAGTGTTTGTATACTTTTCCCTTAAACTGCTGACGAAAAAACAAACTACATATGCCCTAAAATCGTAGCGCCGCCACCAAGTATCGAGTCACGTGATAAACACGGGGGTCTTGACTAAATAAAAAATCCGATCGCTGAGATTGATATATTTCCGTATTATGCTGAAAACTGATTTATTTAACTGAGAAAAATAACGGTAAAGTTGTCTGAACCTAGGTCAATTTTTTTTGTCTGTCCGAACTTTGGTCAGTTTGCCCGAGCATCCTTAATGAAATTTCTTACCCAGCAGATGTTAGTTCTCCACAAGAAATATTTGTAACTTCATACATGATGCATGTAATATAAGAAAATCTATGCGACTACATATTTTATATTTGTTTACTGTATGTATGACTTGCGCCACATGTGGTTTTAATAAAATAAAAATAAAAAATAACTGACTATAGGACTATATACCTTTGACTGCTGTATTTTTGCATTTTCTCATAAGTTTGTGTGAAGAACTTTTGCAGTTCCTCGTATTTATATGTAAGTAAGAATATAAATTCTGCACATTAACATTTTAAATGACAATACATGGTTCGCTGCTCTATAGACTGGCTTGCCTCTTGCCTCCTGAAGCTTCTGTTAATTAAAATCGGGTTCGAGTACCTCTTTCCACTTGGCGGCTTTTTACACAGTCAAGGCCCGGCTCCATCCCTTTATTAAATGAAGCAGTCAGTTCAAGTAAAATTGCAGAAGTTAAAACAAACTTCTTTGCATTATTTAAGTAAGTATCTGGTGTCTAATAAGAGGGCAAGGAGATGAACCTCTTCTGCATGTTGATTCCATGCATCATTGCATACATGTATCTCCATAGCATAGGCTTGATACACTCTGGGCGCACTTGTTTCAGACAGCCGGGCGATGACCCGGTTCACTTTTATCACATGACATATTGACCCGGTTAGTGTCTCTGAAACGAGTGAAAAATAAGCCGGATATGGCTCGTATTGGTGCTGTTGTTGTAAAAATATTTCTTGAAAAAACGCACTGAGAACATTTAGTTAGGCCTAATATGTTTTGTTTTAATATTTACTAGATCCATTCAATGTCCAATCTGTAAATTTAGGGCATATAGGGCCTTGTTACCCACAGAACTGAAAAGCTGCTGAGCTTTATTTTTAAAATTAAAAAAAAAGTATTGGTCGTTAAATATAAAAAAATATGTTGTAAAAGTCACTTATTATCTCATACTGTATTTTTATTGACACTGAGTCTACACACCCATTTAAA